>NC_056729.1:1348831850-1348949350 GCF_019279795.1 Protopterus annectens | reverse complement strand
TATTCAGTATGTGTACTGACAGATATATTGGAAAAAAACTTCAGCTATCTTCACAGCTGTGATGGCTTAGTGGTTAAGTGCTGTGACTATAGTGTACAAGGTCCTGAGTTCAAGACCTGCAATGACTCTTTATTCTGTTGCTAGGCAGAACAAGGGCTGTTGGATACAGAATGATTAAGGCAGGTATGAGCAGCCTGATAACATTCTAGTCTGATAAAATAACAGGGAAATAACATTTTTAATGTGTATTTAATTCCATGTACATAACATGTGTCTATATGCTGTCATTAAAGTAGATAGGGGTGTGAGTCTGCTGTCTGGGACAGCTGAGTATATATGGCTTGTACAACACTCTTTTCTATTTGAATGTGTTACATACATGGGTAGTATCCCAGGTTATATGCAGTCACACTGGCATGTAGTATTTCATTACATTACTACTGTTGACAGTGCTTTCACAAGTAAGAGTAGATTGCAAATTGTAGTACTGGAACCAAACATCCATGCATGCAAAGATGGACTCTGAGTCCTCACCGTCATGTTCTTTGTGTGTGAGCTGTGTGTCATTACGTATTTCCTACTGGATATTGATCTGACATTTGGATATTAACTGTAGACTACTATGTGGATAGGACATGTCACTGAAGGCTGCTGTCATGTAGCAATGGCATACCTATCAGTGTCAGACATCTGTCTGTCAACACAGTCATCCTACTGCATAACCAGTTGGCTAGCTGATATCTGTCTGTCCTCTGTACAGAAGTGCAGATGTCGGGACTCCATCTTGGCTGCTTACAGGCAATCTATGCTTGAGTGACACTGACATGTCTGCCCAGGCTTATGAATGCCACAGCTAGTATTCCACACCCTGTACTCACCACATGCTATGGATACCTCAACTACGCTACTACAGTCAACAGAACATGCTTGGGTACAGGTCTCCAAGATAGACACTGACCATGTTATGTAATATAGGTTGCTTACATGTCAACTGGAGCACTTCACTGGCCCTCTGCAAGAGGCAACCAGATGATTGGATGTTGCATGTAACTCTCACTCTGAGGATCACCCCCTTGGTATCTGTTGATAGATGGCCTGCTGGAAAATGGCAGGTGGGATGATATCACTGTATACACATCCCCTACACTTCCCATCTCTCCATGGAAAATATCCTGGTACACACCTATGAACAGCTGCACCGATGGACCCCAGTACTGACAAATTTGTATGTGTGCATTACTGAGAATAACAGTGGCTGTGTGTTTGTAGAGCTGTAGTTGATAATACCCTGAGGCCCTTCACATCCACTACACCCCCATTGTCATAGTTATATGTACCTTGTTACACTCTTCACCCCATGGGCTACCTGGAGCTTGCAGTACCAGCACAACACTGTTGATAGGCATGGGATACCTTCTGAGTTTTGCCAAGTGTGTGTATGTGTGCAAGTGTGTATATTTGTAGGATACAGCATTCTGAGGCCACATTCTCCTAATACAATACACCTTGCCACACAGTATTAGGGATAGTGATGTTGCTGACTGTAGGGGAGCCATGAAAATGCATCACCCTGCTATCCCTGTGGTATGTGTATTAGATGCATATCCCTGTAGTAGCACTATGGAGATAGACAAGGGGTTGTATTGCAGTCCTGGTCAATGTGTGATGGTGGGTATGTCAGAGTATTATGGGTTTCAGTGCGTACAATATACACTGTGGGGTGTGGGTGCTGGGTATACTGGCTTTACACCATATTACCCCCAGCACATGTCCCATGTTCAATTGTATGGGGACCACTGTCACCATCAACCATACAGGGTAACTGATAACACTATCCAGCCCAGTGATGCATGTGCTTTGTGCAACTTATTTGTAACAGAATGGACACACTGACAAGGTAGTTAGCACTGATAAGCCCAGGTCTCTCAGATGTGTGTATGACTGTTAAGTGTTTGTAATTGTGTGTATGACAGTATGTCACACTATGTATTATTCATAAACAACCAGTACATTCCCCATTACCATACTGTACAGGGCCTGGTAATGTTCTTCACTTAACATGTAACCTGGAACACACCTCATCCTAAAAGCTGTGTGGTGTGTGCAATTAAGGCCACACACATCAGTAGCACTACATACCTAGGTAGGGGTTCTAGTCCTAATGTTGCCAAGTAAGAGAGTGTGTGTGTGTGTGTGTGTGTGTGTGTGTGTGTGTGTGTGTGTGTGTGTGTGTGTGTGTGTGTGTGTGTGTGTGTGTGTGTGTGAAGGGATCTACTTCAGTTTGCAGAATATACATGTCCCAGGAGGTCATCTGTCTGAGAACTGCCTGGCAAATGCTAACATTTCACAGGTATTATCCTGTGGAAATTCATTCCATCACAACTAGTAGTAGATGTGTAAATGCCCTCTTCCCCACTGTATAGGTGTACAGTGATACTGTGGTTGGTATATATAGCTGAGTGTGGATCTTGTGGACACAGCCACCATCATTGCAGTTACTGTTGAGTGTATCTCCCCACTTAGCTGGCTGTAATACTGTACAGTACATGTTAATTTTATTTGTTTTTATTTTTATTTTACATTTGTTAACCGGGAGAGTCCGACTGGATACATGTACATTTTCAGCGGATGCCCGGGGAGAAAAGCTCCAAGTACATAACAGACATATGAACAAGATAGTTGAGTTCTAAATACAATATAAAGATACATCACATCTTGGGAAAAAAAACAACAGCAGCAAATAATAAAAAAAAACATAGATCAGTTACAAAGGCGAGGCGCCTTATTAAAAAGCGGTTAAGGATAGTGAGGTAAGAGAAGGGTAAATGATAGTGGTTAATCAGGTTTGGAACAGGGACATTGCCAGAGAGTATTGAGATGGGGTTTAAGCTTTTTTTTGAATTGTAGGAGTGAGGGTTCTGAGGTGAGCATGGTCGGTAGGGAGTTTCACATTTTACCTACAAAGTTTGAGAATAGAGAATCCCCAGCAGAATTATTGGCTTTGGTAGTTTGAGCTAAGATCTTATTGGAGGAGCGTAAAGATTGCAGGTTAATATAGGGTGAATGATGTTTTCAGAGCTGGTGTTTTCTCTGGGTGATACAGTATCTGGTGAGCCATTTTGAGTTGGTTGAAATGGAGTTGGCTGGAAAACTCTAACCACCCTAGTTGCTTCAAGTTAGTGCAGTGGTGCATTCTAAAGGTGGAATTTGTGGCAAATCTAGCTATGTGATTGTAACAAGAAGCAAGTTTGTTAAGGGTTGTCTTGTTTAGGTTTGTAAAGAGGGGGGAGGCGTAGAAAAGAGTTGATAGTAGGTGTGTGCTGGCAATTGTAATTTTAGCGTGAGGAGTGAGAAAGTGTTTTACTTTATAGAGAGCCAAGCTTTTTATTGACGGTTTTGATGGTAAGATTGAAATGGGTGTCAAATTTAAGGGAGTTATCAATGGTAACACCTAATAGCTTTGTGTGAGCTTCTGGTGATATAGTGATTCCATTGGAGGATGTAATAGAGAAGGTGGGGAAGAGTCTTGTTAGTGGGTGAGAAAGTAAGTAGTTTTGTTTTGTTGGGGTTGAGAACTAGTTGTCGACTTGAGAACCATTTTTCTATTAGGTTGAAGGTGTCTTGGGTTGAAGCAGTGAGGTCTGCCAGGTTGGAGGCAGTGCTGATGATAGTCGAATCATCTGCATATTGAATGCATGTGGCATGGGGGTGATTGTGGGCAGGTCATTAACAAAGATGGTGAAGAGAAGAGGGCCAAGAATAGATCCTTGGGGAACTCCAAGTGTAACAGGTAGGCATGTAGATAATTTGTCCTGCCATAGAACAGCCTGTTGCCTATTGGACAGGTAGGATTGGAACCATTTCAGCGTGGAATTGCTGAGTGATAGTTTTTAATGTATGGAGGAGTTGAATGTGGTTCACCATATCAAAGGCCTTGGAGAGGTCTAAGAAAAGAGCAGATGATAGTTTATTACTGTTTCTGAAGTTATTGATGGTATTAGAAAAGGATAGTAGGGCTGATGTGGTACTGTGATTTGGCCTGAAGCCATGTTGGGAGTTGGCTAGAATTTTATTTTTGGTGAGGTGTTCCATCAGTTGTTTGTGGACACACCTTTCCATAATTTTGGCCAGGGGTGAGAGTATAGCTATAGGTCTGTAGTTGGTTAGCTCTAGTGAGCTACCACCTTTATAGAGAGGAATAATGTGGGACATTTTCCATATGGAGGATGAAGGCTTCTGACAAGGTACGGTTTATGATTATGGAGACGGGATAGGAAATGGCCTCAGCTGCTTTTTGCAGAAACTCAGCTGGGAGAAGGTCAGCTGCTAGCTTAGTGGGTTTTAGTTTTTTAAGAAGAGATGTTATAAAGGATATGGGTACTGGATCGAAGGTAAATAGATGATCTGATGTAGTTGTAGTATTCTGCTGGCATGGGTAGTGGAGTGGGCTGGTTGTTTGTTTGAATTGTGTGGCCAGGGATTGTATAGTTTCTGTGAAGAAACTATTGAATGTGTTAGCAATGTTTACAGGGCACTGTTGTTTGCAAGTTGTTGGACTGGGATGGTTGCCTGGCCTGGGTGCAGGAGCTTGTTTAAGCCTGCCCAGAATTTTTGTGGATTATTAAGGTGTTTGTGTTGGAGGTGGAGGAAGAAGTTTTTTATCATTTAAGATCATTCTTTTAGTTTCATTTCTAAGTTGCGGAAGGTTTGGTGGGAGTGTGGGTCTTTAGAGGTGCCATGTGACCCACATCTTGTTTCTAGATAGGATTTTGGATTTTGTTTCCTTAGAGAGCCATGGTGCGGTTTTGGTTTTAGTTCTAATGGACCGTATTGGAGCATGGGAATCTAGAATCTTGAGGAAGGTGGTGTTGAAGTAGATAACTGCCTCTTCAAGAGGAAGAGACTTGAGTATTGTCCAGTTGTGGGCTTTAAGTTCAGTTTGAAAAATGGAGGCGTTGAATTTATTATTGTTCCTGATTTTTTATGGTTGTAAGAACGGGGTGATTTTCTTGAATTTGATAACATAGGTGAGTAAGTGATCACTCATGTCCTCTGCGTGAGTACCTGCTGAGTACTGGTCAGGATCTTTATTAGTAAGGATCCAGACCAGGATGCTGTCTTTGTTTTGGGGTTTACCTAGTCTGGTAGGAGTGGATATGAGCTGAGAAAAGCCATGTAGATTTATGCTGCTAGATGGGGAGCTAGATGAGAAGGAATTCCAATCGATGTTGAAGTCACCTAACACTATGGATTCCTGGGGGTGAGTTTGAGTTAACCAGTGGAGAAAGTCCTCTAAGGTTTTGTTATTATTGCTGCCTGGGGGGATGTAAATACATGCTATATTTATGCTTTTATGTTTGTTTGGTTGAAGTTTTACAAGTAGAATTTCGGCATTGTTTGTTAGGAGGGTTGTGGAGAGGCAAGGGAGATTTGTAATGTATTTTTGTAGAGTATGGCTACACCGCCACCTTTACGAGTTATTCGGTCTGCTCTTAGTATATCATACCCTGGTGGGATTATCTGTGTGTCTTTCGTACTTGGTTTAAGCCAGGTTTCTGTGAGACATAGTAGGTCTGGGGAACAAGTAGCTAAAAGGGCATGTAGGTTGTGAATCTTATTGTTTACACTTCTGATGTTTAGATGACAGGTCAGAAGAGAGTTAAAGGGTCTAGAGTTTAGATTGAGAAGTGGAGGGAGGATAGGGTGGAATTACAATTGAGTGGAGGGGAAGGGCCAGGGTTGGGGTGGATATCACCATCTGTGGCTAGTCTGTGATTCAGAGTGGTAAGGAATTTGAGGGCTTTGAGTAGAAGTTTGTAGTAATGTTTATCATTTGGCCTAATATTGGTAGGTTTGATAATTACATAGCGTTCGAGTTCTAACAAGGTGGGTGAGTAGGGAGTTGAGTCATGGCCTCTGTTGTTAATTATGGGTGAGGGGTTGGTTTGGTAGCCTGGGTGGTGGAAGCCTATGTAAGACCAGGTTTCATATAGGGTAGCTAGGTAAGGGACAAGTAGGAGGGAAAAAGAGTTAGTATGATAAGCTTCCTGGGTGGTGTCATATTCCGTTTGATCTTAGAGGGCAGTAGTGAGGTACAGGAAGTTAGTGGACAGTAGGGGGAGTGGTTTGAGGTTATAAAAGTCACAGTACTGGGGCGGGTGGGAATAGGGGCAGGGCGGGAGCGGAGCGAGCACAGGCGAAGTGCTTGAGCGGGTTTACACTAAGCCACTAGAGCCCAGGTTTCAAGATGTAACTCCTAAATAATTAACTTGCAGGTGAGTAATCTAATCTAAACAAACACCAGGTTCAATGCCTATGCTTTGGGAGCTTGTTTTTACAATTTTATAGCAGTTTGCCTTAGTTTTTGAGTGTGTTCTGTAGTTTAAGTGGAGTATATGCAAACAAGCTTGGATTTTTTGTTTGGGTAAGCCTAGGGAGATTTGTGCTAGTGCTGAGGACCCTTAAATAATACTTTACTTTAAAGTCTATACTAAAATGACCAGATAATGACCTGTTTTGTTTTTACAGGTTGTGGGCAAAAGTAGAGTAGTCGCTCGAAAAGGGCGAAGTTCTTTTCTGCCTTACGCTGTGCAGGGGAAGACCTGGGAGGGATAGAGAGAGAGCTTGACTTCAGAGGCAGTCAGAAGCAGCTGTGTAGCTTAAACAACATTAGACTACCCGAGGAAACCCTAAACTATGTTAGTAAAATCTTCACATATCTTTACATATAGCATAAATCATTATAACACATTAGCATTTTACTGCAACAGTGCCTTATGACTGAGAGTCAAAGAATGTTGAATATCCTGCTTCTCAAAAAATATACAGAAGGCTCTCAATTTTCACTCTAATGAACAGCTCTGCAAAGAGCTTGTCATACTAAAGTCTGGTTACCAAACACATTTAGCTATAGAGACACAACTTAGCTTTAAAGAAACAAGTAGCTACAATATTCATGCCATTCAGTTCTGCATTATGTAGCTATGTAGCAAAAAAAGAGTTACATCAGTTACTATTAAATCACACAATTCAACTTAAAGACATTTAACAGTCTATTAGGAACAATGAATAACAGCTTAATACATACCTCAGGAGGTAGAGGCCGGTAACAAGGTCCTACAGCACTAGGAATTTGAAATTAAAGGCACCAGACAAGGGTTATTTCAAACCTTTGTAACAGGGATAGAATGGGGGTGGGGGGTTTACACTAAGCCACTAGAGCCCAGGTTTCAAGATGTAACTCCTGAATAATTAACTTGCAGGTGAGTAATCTCATCTAAACAAACACCAGGTTCAATGCCTATGCTTTGGGAGCTTGTTTTTACAATTTTATAGCAGTTTGCCTTAGTTTTAGAGTGTGTTCTGTAGTTTGAGTGGAGTATATGCAAACAAGCTTGGATTTTTTGTTTGGGTAAGCCTAGGGAGATTTGTGCTAGTGCTGAGGACCCTTAAATAATACTTTACTTTAAAGTCTATACTAAAATGACCAGATAATGACCTGTTTTGTTTTTACAGGTTGTGGGCAAAAGTAGTGTAGTCGCTCGAAAAGGGCAAAGTTCTTTTCTGCCTTACGCTGTGCAGGGGAAGACCTGTTTTGTTTTTACAGGTTGTGGGCAAAAGTAGAGTAGTCGCTCGAAAGGGCGAAGTTCTTTTCTGCCTTACGCTGTGCAGGGGAAGACCTGTTTTGTTTTTACAGGTTGTGGGCAAAAGTAGAGTAGTCGCTCGAAAAGGGCGAAGTTCTTTTCTGCCTTACGCTGTGCAGGGGAAGACCTGTTTTGTTTTTACAGGTTGTGGGCAAAAGTAGAGTAGTCGCTCGAAAAGGGCGTTAACAGGTTAAGTAGTTGTCAATCACACTATCTGTGGTACAAAGGGTAGGCCTGTGCCACCCACACCAACACACCTATGTTTACTAAGTTGAGGATTGCACTACATTGGGGAAGGGGACATATACCCTGCCAGTACCGTTGTCAATGACATTAAACTAGCAGACTACTTATTTCCCAATGTGTTGTTGTGCCTCTTCTGTCTTGGTGGAATTAAATAGGCTAAAATGGGTTCCTTGCACAAGTACATACACCCATGTGTAGAGTATTCTCTGTGTATTGCATCAAAACCAAAGCATCTGTGTGTGTTATACACAAACATGTGGTGTGTCCCACCCAGTACACTTACCATTTTCCACTGTAGAAGGGCTGCTGACATCAGCCACCATGCACTCACCTGTATACACCCCCAGACCTATCAGCCATGTGGCACATGCAGTAACTGTTGTACAGACCTGTGACATGTGTTCAGCTGTACCCAGGATATGGCACAGTCAAGGTGTCACCACAGTGCCATACCCCTTGCAGGATGCTGGTCTGCTGTTGTTTCCTACAAGGGATATGGCACTGTGGCACAGTAAAGGTGCTACCACAGTGCCATACCCCTTGTAGGAAACAACAGCAGACCAGCATCCTGCTGACACATGGACACCTACAACACCAATGGAACACATTATGGAGACCACAATCACTCAGTGTTAATAACAGCTATAATTAATCATGGTTGGACAGCTAAACTTCCTGACTGTAAGCATTAAACTTTAGTGCTGACAACATGTTACACAGCATTACATTGGTACACCATAGTACAGTCACCCTGTGAATCAGAACCTTATTAGCCTGTCCCTGCATCGATGTTATGGATGACAGGGATGTGGCACAGGTATCATCATATGCACAGGGTGTGTTGTTGGTTTGCCAGAAACCTCGGCTGAACCATATGTTTGACATTGTGTGTGTGTGAGGGGGTTTAATTAATAATTGGGCTGTTGTGATGTGGTGTGTGTAGGTATGGGGTTACCCTAGCTGTGTTGGTGATGTGTGTGTATGCATGCACACAGTTCCACCATGTGGCTGCCCTATACAGGGGTTTGTTGGACAGCTGCAGACCATACCTGGTTGGGTACACAGTTCACTATCTCTGGCCACAGACACGAGAACTGTGCCTGTCAGGGGTTCCATGGGCACCACCAGGTATAAGCCACAATATGGTACTTTCCTGTGATGATGACATATGTCTGCTGGATCCAGGTCCTGCTTGGGACCAGCCAGGGCCATGTGCATGTGGCCTGCTGTGTTGTGGTGTGGACAGCACCCCCCCCCTGCAGTGCTGGGGCTGGTACTGCCACTATGGGAGCGGCTCTAACTTCTTGTACATCCACGTCATCCTCCAGCTGTTGGTGTTACTGGCCTATATCCATGTGACTGTCACACTACTCCCGCCATATGTTCAAGCACAGACATTCCATGGTCTAGGATTACCACCATCTCACCCAACAGTCTATCCATGACCTCTGCAAAATAACAGTGGGCACCTGCAAGATCACGGATGTTGTCAATAACAGCTGAATGAGTAGCCCACTGCAGCCTCAGACCCTGTTTGGTATACCGTTCCATGCATGCCTGCACCTCCATGACGGCCTGAAAAATGCATCTAGTGGCACCAGATTTGGCACTTCTGCCAGGGGCATGATGACCAGCAGCCCTTCTATGAGCACCTCATTACATCTGCCTGTGTGGTACCCCACTGAACATCCAGCTATGGCTGATGTGTCCAGACACACGTGACATAGAGACCACACTGTCCTGTCCCATTCTACCACCTGCCAACTGTCCCTCATCTATGGCCACTGGTGATGGGGTATGTATAGGCAATGTGACTGTGTGCGGGGCTGGGGTGGATAACAGTGGGATGTCAAACAATGGTGCAGCTTCAGCCACTGACAACTCTGCCTGTGCCTCAACACACTTATCATCATTATCAGTGTCTATATGGACACTAACATCAGTTTGCCTGCAGGAGGGACCCTGACCCACCTCGCCACCTGTGAGGGGAAAACAAGAAATGTACTTTAAGACCTGTACATCCTTGTTTAACAGTACACACACATACACACATGCACACACACACACACACACACACACACACACACACACACACACACACACACACACACACACACACTTACAGGTGAGGTTGCACAAATATATTACACACAGACCTCTCATTATCCATCTGTCAACATGCATGACATATGGCACTCAACAGCATGCAGTGCAGCTATAGTCAATCCCTGTTACCAACATTATACATCTCTGTGAAGCATGGGTTATGTTAGAAGGTGATGTCCCTTACCCTGGAGCAAACTGCACCCATGTACACAGTATTTTTGTGCACCTGTTCAGCACCTTGGCATGTGCTGTGCACCATACCTCACAGGTGTACACACCATTGCTGAATGTGTATATGTGTGTCAGTTATGTTTGCTCTGTTGCTCACAGCCCCTATGTGTTTGCCCAACACATACCTGAGATGATATGTGGACAGATGTCATTTGTGAATGCCTGATGTCTGATTTACAGATCTCATCATCAGCAGTGCATGTATGGCCAATAAAATGCAATTGCACTGACAATCTTCAAACCTTACTGTGGCTATGGGGAGTGTACACACCCATATTGACATGGCACCCTTTTCCATGATATGCCATGGGGCCACATTACTGCATTTGTTAACATTACATGAACCTGATATGTGACATATGACCTGTGCATTCAAATGCAGTATTAAAAATGTGTTAGTTGTGCAGATGCTGATTGAGATGCATACAGTTTGTGGGTGCATATGTGTGCACTCCCTTATCATGATGGTTTGCTGCACCAACTGTTAAGTGTACTACAGCAGTCACTATTCCTGGAAGGGGTATACTAGCATGGGCCATCTGCATTTGCCGGTTTTTGGTCACTCCTCCCTACAAATGCCCCCCAACTCTGCATGATTGCAAGGTCAACTCATGTGCACAGCCCTTGGAGGTCATACAGTGCTGTCACTATTGCTGTGGAGTCAGGGTTATGTCTGCCACAATTCAAGACCTTGACTGTGTGCAGATATAGGCATTCTTAGCGAGCTTTGGATCTCTGCTTCAGTTCACTGTTGTGTTTCAGGATGACACCCCTCCCCAACCTCAGCCTTTTTGCAGATGCTTGACAACTATGGGCTATACATGTGAGTCATTTTGCAGTGCCCCAAATTCTGGGGTGAGGTGTTGGTTGTGCAGCACATGTATCTTAATTGATACTGTCTGTAGGTTTCCTACTTGGTCTTGGTACAGCAGTACACATTGCAACACATGCCTTTCAGGGACTTTTGATGTTATGCATACGCTACCTGTAGAGAGCCCTGGCTGATGTTTCCGGTGGAACAACTGTCCCATCTGATTACCCTAACCCATGGGCCACACTTTTGTAGAGTCCAGGCAATTGTCAAAACAGGTGCTGCATAGCCAATACTTGCTAGACATTCCTGCAACTCCCTCAGTGTTGTGGCATGTTACTAGGCAGCCTGCACGACCAGCTTGCAACATGTGTCGTCATCTGTCTTGGATGGCCATCTGTTTATTTTCTACATTAATCTTGACCCATACATCCTCACCACATACATGACTGTCTGCACTGTTTGCCATGATACATCTAATGGTGAGGTAAGGATACATGTCCCACTCCTGTGTGCTACCTGTTGGGTATGGGATCCATTCCATGGCTTGTAAGATGTGTGCAAGCCAAGGCTGCCACTGTTCCAGGTAAGTGAGCACATTTGATAGGCAAACGTCTTGGACAGCAGACCATTTCTTGGTGTGACATTGAGGACCTGTACTTGCTGCAAAGTCCATACTCATGAAGAGTGAATGCAGTCAGTACCTCAAAAGCTGCTTTCACAATATGTTATTTGGAGTGTATGCACACATATACTTCCAGTGTTTGTTAAGGTATGTATTCCCCATATTTGCTGTTGTAACATAGGATTCCATATTACACATTCATTGCTCATGTTAGGACCACATTACAGGTTGTAAGGGTTGTGGAATGCGGTATTGTGATATGCCGTTGAGTAGATCTGTAACAGTTGCCATTTTAATAGTGGTATATACACTGTTGTAGTAATGTATAAGTGCGATGTTTCAGGCATGTTCCTACTGTAGGCCATTTGTCCCACCATTATGTTCATCTCTGTGCACATATCTTGCAATGACAGGTTGTTAGTTATATTGCAGGACTCTTACATACCCTTCAGACATGCCACCACAGTGACCACTGTGATGCAATACAGTTAACAGCAACAATAAGTGAACATGTACAGCATGCATTATGGGTAGGTGTGTTAAATGTGTATATGGAAAATACCATGGCCATAATATGACCGGTGTATTGGCAAACCTGAACAAAACACCATATTCACCAGTTGCAGGCTGCTGCCCCAGAGGTATACCAGTGGGACCTACATAGTTGTTTGAGAGATGTGATGTCAGTAGCCACACCTGTGGCATTGGTGCAGGGTGGGAGCAAGTCTATATTACAATGCCAAAACCTCACTTACAAGAATCCCAAAAGCCGACACATACACAGCGAACCACAAGAACACAGAACGTCCTTAAGCACAAAATTCAAAATATCAAATTGCCATAGTTGGCCTACTCCACCACCCGCTACGTACTGCCTACCCAAACAAAATAAATATGAATGTATTACTATATATGCACTTACCTTAACCCGCACCCTAACCCTTAAGGTCAGTAACTATTGCACATTTATGTTAGGGAGCCATACCGGATAAGGGAATCTCCTACTGATGTTTTACCTCACTAAACATGGTGTGGACAACTATGGCGATTCGGTATTTTGAATTTCACGCTTAAGGACATTCGGTGTCCATGTGGTTAGCTGTTTATATGTCAGCCTTTCGGGATTCACTTAAGTGAGGTTTCATCATTCTAATATAGACCCGGTGGGAGCAGCATTACAGTACATCAACAGTACAAACCCACAATACTACAGATTATGCACATCTGTTTATTACTACAATGCAGCAACAGACTATATATATTTTATCTCACATATGCATGATTAAACTCTACAGATGCAGATGGATACACAACAGTGGTCTACTGATGTGCTCTGTGGCCTTACCTGCATGCTACTCATCCATTATGTGGGTACCACCCACTTCCACAATGCTGTCCACAGGATCTTGTGTTTGCGGGTGGACAGGTGCCCCGAGGCTGGCGAGCAGCTCCTCAGCATGTGTCGGGGGGGCTGGATGGCATGACCCCCCCTGTGGCTAGCTGGTCCCTCCTAACTGCAGCAGCACACTGACAGGCATGGCAGAGTAGGTCAGTGCACTGATGTCGGACCTGCTCATAACTGTAGTTATGCAGGCCAACATCGTTTACCCTGTGGACAAGATCGTTCCACAGGGTGGTCCTCTCCTGCAGATCATGGACTGTACGTCCAAACAGGGTGTGATAGTACTGCACCAGGTGTTGTTTGATCACCTCATTCTCCTGGGGGGAGTACACTGGCAATCGCTCCCTTGACATGGTGCCTGAAAGACATAAAGAGGGAAAAAGGTCTGAGGACCTCATACTGCAAGGATATAAGAGTTGTTAATACACTTCTCTGTCTCCCCCCACCATATCTGCAACAACAATCTGAACACACAACTCAACGGGTATGTTTACAGCAAACCTACTGCTGGGACATATATCATACTGTACAGCAATTTGTGCAATGTGTTTGTAATCATGTTCCATGTTGAAAGACTATCATTGGTGGCCTGTTACAAACAATGTCACCTGCATGCCATTGTAAGGGCCACTATGGTTCCATATATACATGTGTTCTGTTTGCTATGTGACTGCTGCAAATCTGTTGTTTTGTTTTAATGGGGATATCTATGCATGCTGTTAGACATCATCCTGGAATGTGTGGACTATTACTGCCCACATATGTTCTATAACTGTGACACAATAGCATGTTTGGGAAGACAGTTCCCAGCAGAACCACCTCTCACACCTCATCTGGCCATGTTACCAGGCCACATCATATCTGGGACCCACCCCAGGATCTCATCATCTGGCTGTTTTACAACTACATACTGCAGTTTAGATTCCTGAGTACACAGTGTAGGTTTTAGTTCTGCACTTGTTAGCCTTATACATTTCTCAGTACATTCAGAGCTACAAATGGCTGAAATAGAAAGGTTAACGCAGGACAGTGCTGGCAGACAAACATGTAAAACACATTCTGATGGGAATATGTACTGTTGCTTTTTTCCAGTTATTTGACATGCCCATTCTAAAGTATGCAGTCAAGCAGACAAGCAGTGCTAAATCAGTTCACCTCAGTTAATGCATTCTGCAGGACATACACATTTCTATTTATCAGGTACAAGTGAGATGACACACACCAGTATTTGGGATCACCTTTATTAGTTTTGACATACATATCTGTGTACGACTCAAAACTCCACAATTACTACTCCTGCATGATCTACACAGGAGAATGCTTTTCATTTCTAACTATTACAGTTGCCCTGACATGGTACTTTCTTGGCAGGTTCACTCAGACACACTCATACATATTCTAATATTCCTCTCCTACATATTGTACCTTGTTTGCTACTGATATCTGTCTTACACAGCAGCTGGGAATACTCCATTGTAACACTGGTAGCCTGACACAGGCATTTATTCCTGATTTTTACAGCACAATTATATATACAAGCAGTACTACCATTACTATAATTTTGATTTCTTACTGCTAATAGTAGGGGGTATTCTGTACTCACCATACTGCCGACACAGCCAGGCCAGTCACTGTGCATGAGCCTGCATATTCTGGGTCCTCTCTGCAGCAGCTGTATGGGGAGACATCACACATTAATCACACCTGCACAGTCACAAGTTGAACTTTTTCCATACTTAGAGATACATAACACTGCATACCTACAGACAGGTAGGACATCCTGCGCTCAGGATTCTTGGATCCACTAGTCCAAGAATGCACCCTCCTTTGCTTCAGGTCATTATGGTGATGATGTAATTGCTCACCAGTACGGGGTATGCCAGTGGCACTGGTGAGTTCACATGCAAGCTGGTCCCAGGCCTCCGCTTTTTACTGTGAGCTCTGGTACTGGCCCTGCAGCAGCCTGCCATAATGGTTTTTAACTAGGAGCCCAACCATGACCCTGGACTCCAGGATGCCCCAACATTGCACTCAGAAGTACACACCTTCTCTGACTCCAGCAATTTTGGTCCTGCTGTGTGCAATCCCAAATGGTTATGGCTATATTCCTGCCTGTGCAGTTTAAATAGGGCTGTTTTCCCGCACTTTTTCATGATTGGCCAGTTTTAATATGGTAGTATGCTTAGCTCTGTGCAAATCCGCTAAGCAGAGCTGAATGCAGGTAAGCAATGCTTACACTGGCAAAGCATTGCTTAAATCTATTTTTTTTCATTAAAGTTATACATTTTTTTTACATTTATATTTTACATATTCCCACCCCTACTGTGCTATATGTGAGACATATGATTGACATCTACCATTCAAATTCCTTAAAAGTTTATTAAGTAATTTGGCAGAAGGGGGATTTGAATGGAGCATGTTTTACATGCTATACCATAGCATGATCATAGCTACAGCAGCTTGATCATGTTTTCTGTCACAGTAGCACTTGTCTATCATTTTCAGGACTTCAACCAAGCTAAGCATAGAGGCGCGCCATGCAAACAAGCTGGGTGGTGCTTAAACTTCGGATTTACATCCTGAAAAAAAACATTATTCTATTTTTTTATTTTTTACTCCTTTCCTCTTGCCCTACGTCTTCCATGCATGTAAGGCAATAGTGCATACATCTGGGGGTGTTCACTTGAAGGCTGCTGCCTTCTATGGGTGTTTGTCTTTTTTTTTTATTTTCAGTGTCCGTGGACACTGAAATGTTAGCTATTTACATTTCAGTGTCTGTGGACATTCGTTTACTATATAATATTAGAGCCAGGCTCTAATATTATATAGTTTGGCACTCATCAATGTCAGAAAGTGCCATACGGCACTTTCAGAGTGAAGGGGGCATGTTTCAGGTGCTGGGACTGCTGACACACATCCCCTGTACTCGTTCCTGGTTCGTGTCTGTTTAGTTTAGATAGCAGCGCGCCATCATGCATATGCAAGGTGCGCTGCTATCCTAAATGGATATGAACCACTCGTTGCAATAATAGCCTTATTCTTGCATGGAGCTTCATGAATCCAGGGAACAATCTTAACCAGGTGTTATAACTGTACAAGTGTAAAATGTTATCTGTGTTATTACCATGTAACATTTCAAATTACGTTACCTCTGTTACCACATATGTACTTTAATGTTCAAGTTTGAGAGTTTACTTCTAGACCAAGTCAGAAATTGGTCTATTCAGATCAGTGTTCTACCATTGGCTAGAAATATTAAATAAAATACAGTTAAATAAGCCATGTCTAAATGCAGACTACATTTTCTCCAACTTAAATTGTGTTTCTTACAGGTACTTCACTTTCTTTTCAACGTCCAAAACACATGGTATTTGAGCAGCCACTGCAAAATTCCTCTTATGTAGCCAGGGATGTGGCTGAAACAAAAACTACAAGCATCAGACTGATACCAAGAAAACAAAGGAACAGATGAGCAAATAAAATAAAACAAAATAAAAGTGAAATGTGCTTCTCGGTGGCCCCGTGGGAGGTCAAAGGCTTGGAATGCAACCTCGGAGGCCGAAGTATGAAATTCAAAGCTGGAAACTAAAAAAGCTACTAGACGGGAAGTATGAGATAAACAACAAATAGTGGCTTGCCCATTCTAGGGTACAGGTGGGGGAACAGCAATGGGATCATGCAGCTTGCTTGAACAGTAAAAGTCAGACAGCCACAGGCAAACTTTATGCTCATAGCTAGTAGAAGTGTGATGCCATCAGGCATGCAAAGCATTCTAGCAGGCCCTGGCTATCTGGAATAATGTGCCTCTGTTATGACTAAGCACTGCAGTTATTTTTCTGTGCTTGATGGCCACCATCAGAAGACAGGAATAGGGCAGAATGAAAATAGTTTAGCCCTGAAAGGAGGGCAAACTTGCCCTTTGGCTTGTAATGCCACCCGAACCACTACAGAAAGCTTCAGCAGATTAAATGGTATGATAAAGGCTGCAGGGATATATTTTCTTTCTAAAAAATGTTTTAATTTGTTAGGAATTGGGTTTTGAAGTCAGGTAAGGATGAAGCAATGAGAATGTTTGTTATTAGAGCCTGAGAGTATTATTAATATGTGGAAGACATTTGATTAATCTTTTTTTTAAAGGTATATTTAATTCATTCAGTTTGTTTGAGGAAATTAGGGTATATAGGAGGTATTTATTGTTTTCCTAAATATTTGGAACTATTTTAGGTTTAATCGGGGTTTTAGGCTTGATCTGATTAAAAGGGGGTATTACATTGTGAGTAAAAGAAATATGGATTAAGGTTAAAAAATTCTATTGTGTTTTGGCATCATTGCATGTACCCTGGATTTTTTAGTTAAATTAACAGAGAGGAGAAGCATTGTGTGGGAAAGGTATAAAGGAATATGGGAAATTACTCAAAAAAGAAAAAAAAAAACTGCGTTGGTGGTGCTGCGGTAGTGTTGTCACCTCACAGTAAGACGTTGTCCTGTTCGATTCTCAGCTAGAGTGTCTTCTGTGTGGAGACATGCGTGAATGGGCATACCTTCATTGAAGGTTGTGCATCAGGGCCGGCAACTCGGCACGTAAAAATCTACTTCCAATCATTAGCGGACCGGAGTTTCGCTGTGGCGACCCCTAACTGGGAAAAGCCGAAAGACACAACGACAACTCAAAAAAGAAAAAAAAATGAAAATTCTAATAAGAAAGAATTTTATGAAGTTGTTAAAGATGGGATTTGTAGTGGAATGAAGAAATTGATAGAAAGGCTAGTATGAAGGGATTATGAAGAAGTTTTGTTATGTTAAAGTAAGGAAGGGGAAAGATAATGGAACTGAAAAAGCTATTAGAAGAAGGCAAAATAAATTTAAGAATGTATTAAAAATAAAGGATGTTTTGTAGGTTGATGTTAAAAAAATACATATTAAAAGGTGAACTGAAATATAAACAGAAAGAAGATTAAGTTACATAGGATGTAAAATGTAGGAGAAGCATGTATTTATTGAATGTTTGAGAATTAAAGACATTTGGGATTTATGTTATAATCAATTTCATAAAGGTATTTTAAGGAGATCAATATAGAAATTATTTTGCATGGGTACTTTGAAGATTTAAAGAGGGAAATGATATATTGAATAAATTATTGAATTATATAAAATGGAATATTTAGAATATGAGATGAAATCTTAGTATTCTTATGAATAAACTTAATAAGTGGATGTGGATTAAAGGGTGGGGTGGGTAATGTATATGTTACATGTGTATGACTATGACGAAATGTTATTTGCTTTGTTTGTGTTATATATTTTGCAATAGTAAAGTGTTTTTTTTCCTGAAATTAGATGTGTATATAAATGAAAATGTAATAAAGCTTTTACTGTCTTCAATAAGTGCCATTGGATCTTTTACATAATCTTGAGCTACCACTAACTCAAGCAAACAGGACATTGGTTTGACATCTCATCTGAATATCACTTGTGTCAAACAAAATGAAGTATGGAAAAGATACACAAATGTGAATCTAAACAGATTAAAGTATAGAAAAGGTACACAAAACAGAAATCACTTAAGCAAGTTCCCAAATGCAGCCTGGATGCAAGGCCATGCACACAAAGTGCATTGTTGCCTTTTGTATAGGCCTGCACCATCCACACTCATGAAGAAGCTTCACACTGAACACTTCACCAAGCTGAGTCTGTGGTCTAAATGAGTCTCAGTGCCTGTCAGTACTCAAAAACACACAATAACTATACTTTAAATAAACTATTATAGACAGGCACACACACACACACACACACACACACACACACACACACACACACACACACACACTTACACACATTAATTCCCAGGAAGGCAGGTAATACTCTTCCACGTTACAGCCTTCTGTCCTGGCTTACTAGTAAGCGGCCACCACCCTAGACTATTAGGCTGGGGACCTCCCACTTACTGATTCACACTTGTTAATAAGCCAAAAGGTTATAAACGTAAATGATAGTGTGTGTGTGCAGAACAGTCTTATCAGCTGGGGCTTTCGAAAGCAGCTTGTTATCATTTAGTTGGGAACACCCTGTTATCAACCTTTATAAAAGAAAATAATTAGAAAAGAATTACTTAAGTAATACAGTAAGCATTTAAATATGTGGTGCAATACTGAAATACACAAAGAAACAGTTAAATTATTTTTCAATAAACAGAATACAAGAAAGAAAAAAACATCCTACTACAGCTTGTTTGACCTAGCTATATTCAGAATTACAGGAATTACTGTATCTTAAACTTATCTGAATTTCCAAGCAGAATAACACAAGTGCTGAGAGCAAAACCCAGACTCCATTTCTCCACTGGTCTTATTCTCAGCTATCTTGCATATATCTGTGTGTCTTTTGTTATCCTGAAGCAAACATTCAACATCTTGAAGTTGGAGATAATTCAGGTGTCTAAAGGCTCTATCTTTAGACAACAGAATTATCTCCAACTTCAAGAAATTCAATTATAAACTAAAAGACTTCTTACTTATATCCCTTATCTGTCCCTGTTCCAAACTAGGCTGACTCCCACCCCCTTTGTTTACCCTAGTTCAACTTCCCCACTCCTACTTCCTCCCCTCTTGCCTCCTGTAATCCACCTTTATCTGCACTACAACCTCCAACACATGCTCCATCATAACTTTTAAACTGTGCACTAGCACTAATTTCACCTTAATCCCCTCATTTTCTATCCTTTTACTACACTCTACCTAATCATTAACTTCCTGTGCTGAAGAATCATCCTAAGATCTTCCCATTGAACCTCTAACCTAATTCTGCCTTTCCTCCCCTCACTGCCAACCTTCCCCACCCTTATCTGCAACTCTAACTCCGCTACTCTGTTATGAATATTAATAAGTGAGGATCTCTGTATTATATTCTTATTTGCTATGTTTGTTAAACTTCCTGTGTAAAATGTATGTATGTAGATATGTTTGTTTGTTAATTTTCGTAGATAAAAATGTATGTAAATGGATTTTCTTGGACCATATGTAAACTGACTTTTCTGTTGCTACTTTTGTTTAGCATGTAAAAAATATATTTTCTTTTTCTTTGTATTTGAGGTTTTCTTCCCAGGCCTCCACTGAAAATGGGGTTCCTACCCAGTTGGACTTTCCCAGTAACCAAATGTCAAATAAATAAATAAATAAACAAAATATAGGTTTATCATATTTACATATTAAGATGACTGTGTACTTGCTCTAGGTTCAGATATTTCTAAAGGATCTTCTTACTGCGTGTTTATGGCACTTGGCTTCTCTCTGAGAACTGCCACAAATTTTGTAATAACATTTTCTTATGCGAGTCACAGAATTCATGATCTATCCAAAATGTCATGTCATCAGAAGGAAGGCTGTTATGTTTAAGCAATAATCCACAACTGTGCATGGATAATGCAGAATTTACCCATGCTCGGCACGGCTTGATCATAAGGGCGACATCTTTAGTCTTCCTCTGGCTTCTGGTAGTCTGGAGGCACTCAGTTAACATACTGCTCATGCTCTGCATGTACACTGGAACAGCTACACAGAATGTTGTTGTTGTTTCTGACCCCCACCCAAAAAATAAAATTTGAGGACTGAAATCATTAAGTAAGCTGCTGTGGAACTGATTGCAGAGTTCCCGCCATGGAAAGCTGTGAATTTTTTTTAAATATATATACAGTTGGAATCTGCTCCATAGAGCAGACTATTAATTTAAGATTTTAGTTTGAATTCTCTACTCAGCAGCGCAGAGAAACTAAGGTAATATGTTTCTTCCTGTAGAAAAGGGAGCATGCAAGCACCAAAAGATAAACCCCAGCAGCACTTACTTTAGCTCTAACTCATAGAGAACTGCATAAACACACACAATCACACACACACACACACACACACACACACACACACACACACACACACACACACACACACACACACACACACACACACACACACACACACACACACACACACAGACACACACACACAGACACACACACACACACACACACACACACACACACACACACACACACACACACACACACACACACACACACACACACACACACACACACTCTTGCCTCTTCCCTAGCCCTTACTCTAATCCTAACCAGCAAATATAAGAGCAATAACAAATAGCACTACAGTGAAGTTAATGTTCCTAAGCAAAAAAATAAAGAAATGAATAAGTCAAATAATAAATACAGCTTAGGAACAACCCTGTGCAGATGGCAGTTGTCAGCATTCAAAGAGTCTATTCAGACCAAGTATAAATGATGTTTCCAGTTCAAAAAGTGTAGTCAGATGCCACGAAGTCTTAATTAAATCCAGTCTTTTATTTTGGACACAAATAACAGGTAAGCGCTTTCGCCAGAGAGGCTTCCTCAGACCATGTGAATACAAATCAATTTGGCACACTCCATCTATATATATGCAACGTCAATTAAAAGATGACATCATAATTGATTGATGTATAGGCTGAATTAACATTTAGAACTACTGCATAGTTAAATAAAAACATTTCATTGGTCCATACTTTTAAAAACAAATACACAAACATAAAAACAATATATGCAAAACAAATCTGGAACACATATAAATATATAAAAATATAAAAACATTTAAAAACTACTTAACAAGCAATCTCCTATTCTTGAGGGCTGGTTTAAGGGGAATTTTTCATTTAGACCAGGATTAATATGCGCCTGAAGTCTAATGATCCAGTTGGTTTCATTTCTTTCTGTGAAATTCCTAATATCCCCCCCTTAAACTGGGTGAGTTAATATACAAAACCATAAACTTAAATGTATGCATATTATTAGTCTCTAAAACATGTTTAGATAGAGCATTGGTGCTAGATTTGATACGTATCTGATACAAATGTTCCCTCACCCTGTCCCTAAGCCTTCTATCATTTTTACCGACATAAAAGGTGGGACAGGATGAACATAAAGCAAGATATACAACATGTTCAGTGTTATAATTAGCAACAACATCAAATACATAAAACTGAGATGTAATAGGATGGACAAACAGGTTGGAATCACATATATAGGAACAAAAATTACACTTATTGCAAGGACTTGTACCTAAATCTTGATAATTATTATGATTATCAGAAATAATAGTAGTTGGATAGCAAAGGATTCTGTGAAGATTTTTTTTATTCTTGAATAAAAACTGTGGATATTCACCCACAATTTCTCTAATATGGGGATCAACAGTCAAGACTTCCCAGTGCTTACATATAATATCTCTAATTTGATCAAAATCATGTGTATAAAATAAGGAAAATTTCTGTGGTAATGTATTTACACCAACAGAATTAGATCTATTCATGTACTTATCATTCCCTTTCTCTGAAAAATAAGGACACGCTTTATCAACCCTAAGATGCTCTATACTCTGAAAACCAGTGGAAATCTCATCTGCATTATATGTCCTAAATAATAGCCTGTCCTTTAAACCAGCTAGTTCCCTCTCAAAGCCATCTTGTGTTGGATTTCATCTGGAAGCTCGAATTGCGTGACCTTTAATAATGTTATTGAAAACATATCTGGGGTGCATACTTTCTCTATGTAGTAGTGTGTTTCTATAACAAGGTTTTCTATAAACACCTGTGTTGAGTTTACCATTACTTAACCATTCTATAAAGACATCCAAAAAAAGTGATACTACTTAACGATTCTGTTTTAGTAAATTTCAAATAATCAGTGAGGGAATTAATTTCTTCAAGGAAAATGTTTAACTCACTCTTATTGCCTGTCCATAGAAAAAACAAATCATCTACAAAACATCTATAGAAAATAACATACTTCTTATATCTCGGTAATAGGAACAATTGCCTCTTTTCCCACATAGCCATCACTAGGTTGTCGTAGCTATTGGCACAAGATGTGCCCATAGCCACACCATCCCTTTGCATGAACAAATCATTATTGAAAAGAAAGATGTTATTTTCAAGCTCTGTTTCTAACAACAGACACAAAAGATCTACCTTAGTAACACGGGTGTCAGTAAAACATGTTAAATACTGATGAATACTATCTACACCTTGTTGGTTAGGAATAACAGTAAAAAGGGACTTGACATCCATGGTAACTAGGAAATAGGGAAGGTTATATAAAGATCTAACAAGAACTGTTTAGTATCTCTGAGGATGAATGGATTCAAATCAACCACTGGTCTCAACATTTTCTCTATATATACTGGCAAGGGCTCAGTTACCCATCCCCTACCCGCCACAATGGGTCTCATTGGTGGATGTGTGGGGTCTTTATGTATTTTCGGTAGGCCTTGGATAGTGGGTATTAAAGGATTTTCAATCCACAAAAAATCAAACAATTCCATATTAATAATCCCACTTTTATTTAAATCATCCAATGTATTGTACACCCTTGTGACATGTTCCTGAACTTCTTCTGCAGATATAGGTGTATAAAACTTCATTTCACTCAACATTTCCATCATATAAGAATTATAGTCAACCTTGTCTAACACCACTACAGGGCCACCTTTATCAGCTGGTCTAATGGAAATATTCATGTCATTCCTAAGATTTTGTAGGGCTTTTTTCTGTCGAAAAGTTAAGTTGTCCTTTTTAATATTAGTACATGGGTGCTTATATATGGTATAAATATCATCTTCCACCATTTTACAAAATGCATCCAGGAGGGGGTGATAATTAGGAATGAAAACACTTGGTTTATGAAATCGTGGTAATTGGGTATTGTTAACTTCATTTTTAAAAAGTAACTTCAACTGAGTATTCCGAGCAAACAATTTAGTATCTAAAATAGTGTCTGTCATTGTACTGTTGGTAGAAGGTATAAATGAAAGACCTTTGTTTAACATTTCCAATTCATATTTATCTAAAGGTCTATGTGAAAGGTTTCAAACTAAGGTGGTGTTATTTTCTCCCACATCTTCTTCAACATGGGACCTTTCTGCTCTCCCTCTGAGGCTTTTCTTTTTTTGCCTTCTCCTGCTCATTGAACAACTCCTTCCCCTTCTGCATGTATTGGTAATTGGGAAAGGGGCAGGGAGTTGTGTTTCACCAGAATGTGAAATAATTTTTCTTTGAACAACAGGTTCACTAACCAAAGGGTGGCCAGAGATGGAAGTGGATGGCAAATTATGACTATAAATAGTATCATGTTCAAAATCAATGCTAATAGCTCCACTTCTAACATTTCCCAATATAACATTATCTACAGTAACAGGTACTGGAGTATCAGCAACGGCCAAAATATTTGCATTAGACTTGTGAACCAAATTCTCATCATCTGCAACAGCATTATTAGCAGAATTCACATTGTTATTAACAACATTATTATTAGCATTGTTAGCATAATTAACATTTTCTACAATAACATTACCTGGCGGACTCTTTCTAATATCAACAAAATTTGCACTAGCAGGGTTTAAAATGGAAGCATGTATTGAACCGTTTCTATTTCTGCTAGTGCCTTGTCTATTATTAGTAACATTCCTCGGCCGTGGGAAAAATCATTAGTGTCTCTTTGAAGTTTGTATCTTTTTTATTCTAAAAGGCTTTTCTCAGACAGGAAGACACTGTCCAAGAGCCGTTCCATTAGTGGCTCAACAAGTGCATCAGAAAAACATTTGTATAGATCGGCTTGTTGATTCTTAATAAGCTCTTTTAATTTAGTCTCTTCAGGTGAGGAAAATTCATTAAGAAGAGACATATAACTAATGCTCAACTCAATGATCAGTTGCTGCCAGCGATACAGCAGTTCCAGATAAGCAGTTCCAGTAGTGGGTATTTTTAAAACCCTAAGCCCCCTAGGTATGATTCTTTTCTGAATTCACGCTTCAAAGTGAAAGTGTTGCATTTGGAGCCGTTTGAGCTTCAACAAATTGGTTTTGAGTGTTGCAAGAGCTTCATTTAAGGCATTAAAGTCAACAGTATCTTGAATTTCATCACTTCCTGTGGCCGTTACTTCACAATGGAGTAACGGATTAATGTCTCCATTGACACAATTCAAAAAACGAGTGTGGGACGTTTTTTCTTTCACTGTCTTTTCTGGGTTTAGATTTAGGTACGCGTCCTTGCATTAAGTGTAATTTTTGTTCCTATATATGTGATTCCAACATGTATGTCCATCCCATTACATCTCAGTTCTATGTATTTGATGTTATTGCTAATTGTAACACTGAACATGTTGTATATCTTGCTTTATGTTCATCCTGTCCCACCTTTTATGTCGGTAAAACCGATAGAAGGCTTAGGGACAGGGTGAGGGAACATTTGTATCAGATACGTATCAAATCTAACACCAATGCTCTATCTAAACATGTTTTAGAGACTAACAATATGCATACATTTAAGTTTATGGTTTTGTATATTAACTCACCCAGTTTAAGGGGGGGATGTAAGGAATTTCACAGAAAGATATAAAACCAACTGGATCATTAGACTTCAGGCAGATATTAATCCTGGTCTAAATGAAAAAAGGCAGATATTAATCCTGGTCTAAATGAAAAAATTCCCCTTAAACCAGCCCTCAAGAATAGGAGATTGCTTGTTAAGTAGTTTTTAAATGTTTTTATATTTTTATATATTTATATATGTTCCAGATTTGTTTTGCATATATTGTTTTTATGTTTGTGTATTTGTTTTTAAAAGTATGGGCCTATGAAATGTTTTTATTTAACTATGCAGTATTTCTAACTATACATCAATCAGTTATGATGTCATCTTTTAATTGAAGTTGCATATATATAGATGGAGTGTTCTGAACTGATTTGTATTCACATGGTCTGAGGAAGCCTCTCTGGCGAAAGCGCTTACCTGTTATTTGTGTCCAAAATAAAAGACTGGATTTAATTAAGACTTCGTGGCATCTGACTACACTTTTTGAACTGGAAACATCATTTATACTTGGTCTGAATAGATGCTTTGAATGCTGACAACTGCCATTTACACAGGGTTGTTCCTAAGCTTTATTTATTATTTGACTTATTCTAACCAGCAAATACTTGCACATGCAAACACACGTGCACGTGCACATGCACACACACACACACACACACACACACACACACACACACGCACATGCACACACACACACACACACACTCAACCAAGGTGCTGAAACTTTTGTTGCAAACTTAAATTTTGACATTACCATTCAATTCTATTTACCTTACTATGACATTCAACACTTTAACAGTCAATACCTTTGATAATCTAACCACTTGAGCAATTTTGACACCGAAAAAATTCATCAACAAATGTTAAGTTCAGCAAAATAAATTATATCCATATACAAGACCCCCTGCACTTCCCACCACACCCCCTGATAAATATATATACCAAATCTGAGGTCACACAGCAGTAGGGAAAGGGCATAAATCCTTTCTTAGTAAAACTTCAATTTGTGTCAATATTTTGTGTTTAGATATTTTTAAGTTTAGATATTGTTTTGTCAACCATTTCTGTTGACATATTTGTGAGTTTAGATCATCTTAAGAATATCCTTATATATGAGTTCCAGTCTTATAGTCGAGTTTTTGAGTGGTCAACAAATGTATAAGTGACCATTTATGATTGACTAAATAGTTGGTCGACAGGTGTATGAGATCGAACAATTTCCAGGGCTGAGGAATAAGCCCTTACCCTGTGTTGTGCGATGTCATATATATAATTAGCAGGGAGTTTGGGATATGTAAAAAATTATGTTTTAATTTTTTTTATTTATTGCGTGCATTGAGGCTGATTCTTGGAGCATGAGTACTTGCTTGTCAACATCTGGATTTTCAAAGTAAGACATTAATGTTTATTGTACTGACTATGGGTGCAATGAATATGTGTATATATATATATATATATATATATATATAGAGAGAGAGAGAGAGATTGAGAGAGATAGATATCTATAGATAGATATTGTTTGTGTGTGTGTGTGTGTGTGTGTGTGTGTGTGTGTGTGTGTGTGTGTGTGTGTGTGTGTGCATAACATTAAATAAATATATTTATGTTTGTTTACTAGTAAAGCACTAATCAAATATCACCATTTGCGGGCTCAATATATATATTTTTTTGTTTGCTTGTTTTAATATTTTAACCCAGGGGGTTGTACATTTTCCTACATTTATTTTCTTTGACAGAAAGTATTCATATTAATAGCAAAATACACTATTTTATTCCAGTCTAAGAAACGTTGTTTGATTCTTTCATAGTGAAACTTACTGTAACATTTTTGTTTAAAGATCAAGTAGACACTAGAGATCCCAAGCAGACGTTAATAAAGCTACTATTTTGAAAAAGAACTGCATCAAGTACATTTTTACTGAAGAGGGAATATGGCCAACAAAGGAAAAAGTAACATAACCAATGTATTTATTTCAGCGTCATCACTTCTAGTACAAGCGTGCCATTTGATGCTAGAAGATTTACATCTCTAATAATTATTACTGTTTTGTAAATAATATAACTCACTCAAATTAATGCCTTTGTCACTATGTAATATTGCATGTAATGTCATTAGAAATTCTAGCATAATAAATAGTACCATCATTTATTATTCAAGTCTAGGGACTCTCAGAGAAACATTACTTCTATGCCTTGATCCATCACATAACTACATAAACTGCAGCACCTTAATCACTGTTAGTTTTTGTTTTTGCAAAACACGTTAGAACAATCCATATCTAAAGTTAAATCAAGAGTTCATGAACCAGCACAGTATTTAACTACACAAATATCTATTGTTGTTATTCTCCAGTGTAACACAGAAAGAGAAAGTTTTGCCAACATATGTCTTGCACTTTCAGCATTTAATAGAAGCAATTTTATTATTTTAAGGAAGAGTTTACTTCATCATTTTCTAATACTGGCTTGTTCCAACTGACTGACTTAACTTCCTTCCTTAAAATGGAAAACTGCTTTTTTTAAACCTTTACAGTAATTACGTTTGGCAACCTGATTATTATATAAGTTATAATTATGCATAAAATAGGCATGTGCAATAAATTTCTAACAAACATATTACTAGCTTCAAAAAAATCTTTAGAGTGAAATAACAGGTAGAAATACATAGTATGGTACTGAATACAAAAATTATTTTGACAACATCTTATAACAGAGCAGTTTTCTATGCCCAACACAGAAGAGAACCTGCAGTGTATTTGTAGTGCACGGATCATAGTGATCACCCTCCTATATTTGGAAAAAGACAAACCTGTTAAGCTCCACACTGGCTCGAGACTTAACCTTAATAAATGTTAAGCACCCTCTACTGAAGTTCTTATGGTTGGGTCCCATGCTAGTCAGATAAATCTACCTGTATTGACCAGCAAATGACAGTGGCAAAATAAAAGATTTGTTTCTGCCTGCTGTCTATACCAGTAATGTGTCCCTGACTTCCTCTAAAAACTCAAGACAGTTGCTAGAATAACAAAATGTGTTTGCATGCATTTAATGAAGGAGATGAACTCTGAGACTCAAATGTATGTCATTATCTAGTGACTTCAAGTCCTCAGGGGTTTGTCCAAAACCCCAGATTTTAAAATGAGCAGACCAAAAATATGAAGCAATAATCTGGGCATTGTGTGAAAATCAAGACAGGTGACAGGCATGAAAGGTACATGTCAACATAACAGCCTGCATTACACTGCCTTTCTGACAGTATCTGCTAAGTGTTTTACAGGTTCAAAAGCCGGCAGGAAACTTAGCATTTATTTTCGTTTTTCTGTAACTAGTAGTACATGGAGCAAATAAAGCTAAGCTCAATATTTTTTCTAATCATACCTCTATAGACTGCCCAGTCAGTGGTGATTATTGTAAAGCATCCATAATTTAATTTGGCCTATCCTGTTCACTGGCATATATGCACAGAGCAGTAGATTAAATCTGGCTTTACTTCAAAATGATCATCTATGGAGGCAAAAGCCCTCGCAACAAAACAGCTCCAGTATAATTAACTCGGAGGTTAATGCACCTCATGGAAATGGGAATTATTTCACATTCAACATAAACTGATCACACTGCTTACAGTTCTCGGATCTCACTTTTGTATTTTTAGACAGCAGCTTCTTTTAATTATTGTATAATTTATTAATGCTAGATGTCCATCAGGATGGTTTGTTTTTTCTTGAGGATCTTATCCAGCAGAACAGTGTCTATACATTTGTGTAGATGTTTATACAGGGCATCAGTATAGCCGTCAATGCCATCTGTGGAAACTGGAGCTTGGAAGTCAATTATATCTTACCTTAGGAGGGTATAGTTAGCCTCGGTAAAGTTTTTATAGCCTGACTTCTCCTTGAGGGAGTTCTGGTGCTATTGCCACTTCAAATATGACTGATTTATGGTTGGATTTAACCACTGTGGGTCCTACACTTGAGGTGTTGCATCTGTCCCTCATATTTGTGAGGGTCAGGTCTAGAATATTGGAGCCCCTCATGGGGTGGTGCACTATTTGAGTTAACAAATTGCGGGAACTTTTGTGCAAGTGAGTTTGGGCTCATATAACTTTCCCAATTAATGGAAGAATAGTTGAAGTCACCCATGACTAAGGTGTTAGGTTGTGTTTTAATTGCCCCAAGTCGGTCTAAATAAGCTGTGTGGGCACCTTGATTCATGGAAGGTGACCTGTAACTGATGATGACCTGAAGGGGGGGGGGGGCCTTACCCCATGGTAATTTAGACTTGCAGTAACTCCATAAAGTTTTCTTCTCTAGCCAGTCTAGAGGGATAATTATCTTTAACGAAGATAGTCCACAACCTTTGGTTCTCACACCTTCAATTTGCAGTCTGAAAGTGTGGAAGGTATTGTAGCTTTCTAAAGCCAGGCTACTTTCGGCAGCCTTGAGCCAGGTTTCTGTGAATGTACAGACATCAGCATGTTCCATGAAGAGGACTCCTTCCAGAGAGTGCAGTTTCTGATTTAAACTCCTAGCATTTAGCAGCATGACCTTAGTTTCTTTGTATTTGATATTTTCACATTGGGATTATTGTTGTTGAGACCTTGCCTAAAAAATGCATTATGGGGGAGGCAAGTGCATTTGCCATTAACCGCAAGCATAGAGGTGTCAGGTAAATACCATTTCTGGCAAGCAGCGTGGTCTAGCCAACATGTTGTACCTGGCTAACAGGAACTGGATCCCCTTACAATGACACCAGAAACTAAGCCAATTACTGAAATCAATCATTTTCTGTTTATATTGTGGTATCATCCTAAGCGACAGTAAAATGCTGCTCAAAGTTAGGGACATACCCACCTGGGACACATATTCCGAGAGCTCAATCATGTGTCTCTTCACTTAGTCCAGAGAGGTACACCTCAAGTTGTTCACACCAACATGAACTTGAGTGCATGTGTGATCTGGTGAATCCTTGCACCAGACAAGCAGCTGATCATAACCTTTTCTTTGTTCGATGCGTTGAGTGGGGTGTCTGTATGTCTTGTTATAGAGTCACCTATAAGTAAAACATTTGGAATAGTTGTTCATTGCCTTAAGGGCTTATTTGGTGAGACACATGTGCAAGTGTTTTTTATGTGTATTGGGTGCTTTGCGTGTTGTGTTAGATGTAACATGTTTGTGTTTTGGAGGTCTCTGGTGTTTAGGTGCATTTCTGTAGAGTACCTCTGCATATGAAAGTTTATGTGTTAGGTGCATATTATGAATAGAAGTCATGGTGTGTGAGCTGCCAACATGTTTATTGTTACTGTTCTGGGTGCGAGAGAGTAGTGATTCCAGATTTAGTGTAGGAGCATCTCTCACAAATTGTACTTGAGTGACTTAGGAGTAAGGGGTTGTCAGTTTGCATGAGGTGGTTGGTACACTGCCTCAAAAAAAACATGTCCACTAGGCTGGCAGGAGAAACAGATGGAAACTGACAGTCCATAACTCAAGGTTTGAATTTGGTATCTCAGCAGATAAGGAAAAAAATATGGGGTATCAAGCAGGGAGCTAAAATGCAGTACCGTTTTTCTTGAATTAATAATAACAACAGAATAAAAGAGCATTAACAGATCTTTTCCTAAATTAAGTAAAAGTAGCAATTGGTGTGAAATACAAAGTGCAAGAAATGCACTAGTTAAATATAGTGCAAAGCAGCAGCAAACAGTACAGATTTTTTTACTTCTTAAGTACAGTCACAGTATACAAGAAAAGTGCAAAGAAAAAATACTTAGAGCCCTTTTGTGGGTTTCCCAGCTCAGAAAAAACAGGTAAACACCTACAGCCACTAGATGAATAATCCCAGTCATCTTAATATAAAAGCACAGTAATACAGTGTCTGGAGTGAAGTGCTACCACAAACAAATACAGCAGTGTACCTTAAACAGCTCATAAACATGTGATTATTCAATAAAAGTATTTTGCTTTTTATAAATAAGCCAAGAGCTACTCGATTGTACAATATTTATAAAGGTGCTGAAAACAAGATAAGCTGATTAATAAGCTCTCCAGCCAATAAAACTACATGCAGAAATCTCAAGTGTTTCCTCAACCTAAACAGACCAGGCTACCTCCCAGTGCAAAAGAAGGAAAATCCACTGACCTTGATGAGAAAACCAGTGCTTGCTAGTTGTAAAAATATATTACTTTATCTAACAGCTAGCTAGATAATGAATTCAGAGGAAGTAAATCAGTACAACAGACAATAAGAGGCAAAATTCACTTTTTTGACATAAGCACAAGGAAAGGCAAATAATTAAAATAAAAAATTCAGGATATCAACAGCAGTGCAGAAAGGGAGGAGCTTATTAAGCTCAATTTACAGTATGGGTGGGAAGCTTAAAATCATCAGGTTTACAAACAAGACTGACAAACAAGAGAGTTGGTAGGAAACCCTAGCAGGGAATCACCACCACTGCTATACCGTATGCAGGCTTGAAATCCTTCAAAGACAAACACCCAGAATTGTACTTTTTATTTAAGTATCACTCAGGAGACAATTCAAATCAACCAGTGAGAAAACATGTGAAATACGAGCCTAGATAATTTAAGTGTCTGTCTCTCTCACAGAATAAAATCACCAGGCCAACATTTCTTAAAAGAGAAAACAAAATGGAGCAGGTAAGACAGAAAGCAGCTCTATCAGTCAAAGACAAAAAAATATTGGTTTACTTTCTCACCCAGCAGGGAATAACCAGTATGCAGGCTTGAAATCCTTCAGACAAATTTGACATGTTACCTGCAGAAACTGATGTGAATTATTTTATTATTTTGACAAAATTTTAAGAAAATTATGGATTTATGATAATCTTTCCTATTTGAAGGCTGCTTAAAAAGAAGGCAGGCCCTCATGTCCTCTGGCTGACTTGGTACTAAAAACAGTTATATATTTCCAGAATAGGAGGAGAAAGGTAAAAGGAAATCAAAAGAAAAGGGATAGCTTTAGGTAGATTTTATTAATATCATTAATGAAATTAATACATGAAATGAGGTCAAAATGATGACAAAAGAGCAGGACACCGTAAGACACTGCCCAAATGTACTACACCCAAGATTAAATTTAACTTCTTACACGATCTGAAAAGTAAAAGTTCAGTAAAGAAAGCATAATGATGCTAAAAGTATAACCAACAATAACAGCACATTAACATATGAGTAGAGGACTCAGACAATAGTAGGCAAGTAATATGCAAAACCCATAAGGAAGGCTGGCAAAACAACAGGATGCATATGGAAGCAGCATTGACAGTGCATGCCAGCATTTTTTCCCACTATAGCTCTCAGCATGCCCTGCTGGAATACAGTGTTTGGTTTCTGAGGAACCATTCTTAACATAATTGACAGCATGGAGATAGTCCAGCACAGGAAACGGCACAAACTATATACCAAAAGCATATGAAAAACAGTTACAGAAGTCTAAGACATAGACAGGGGAGGGATGGAGAAAAGGCATGGCAAAAACAATGCAGTTCTTCATGGAAATCATTTAAATTTAAGAAGAAAGCAGCTTCCAGAAATATACATGCATACCTCTCAACTGTCCCTGATTTTCAGGGATGTCCCTGATTTTGACTCAAATTTTAACTCTGTCCCTCTTAATCCCTCCTGAAACTAGTGACTTTTGGAGGAAAGGTGGTGAATTACACTTAATGAATAATGACAATAATTAAGAGTTATAAACTTCTTTTACTTCAGAAAATATGTATTAATTCATATGCTCTGATTCTGTCAATGTTTCAAGTTAATAGCAGTAATATTTTAAAAGTGTCCCTGATTGTCCCTGATTTTTTCTTGACTTGTCACTGATTCTGTTGAAATTTGTCCCCAATTGGTTGAGAGGTCTGGGGGCAGTATCTGAGGTTGTGTGAAGATTTTTCAGAAAGTCAGAAAGACAGAGTAGAGAGAGAGAGAGAGAGAGAGAGAGAGATGAACACATGAACAGCCTTTCTAAGAAGTTACCAAGTTCCAGCTGGAGTTGCATTTCGGTAAGAAGTATCCAGAGTATGCCTGAAAGAGACTTTCTAAAATCCTTCTGTGAGGTGAGCTGTTCCTGTCTGAAACATATAAATTTCAGCTTCTATATCATAATTAATATGCTTTTTTTTTCTTAAGAACTTTTTTATTTACATCTCTAACACTTTTGCACTAGACTTTTTTACACAGTCATCTCTAACATGACTGCCTATATTAAAAGCATTAGGACAGTCTGTTTACCAGTCCATTGACTATATCAGTAAGCAGTTCAAGCAACACAGTCTTTATTGAATATGCTCATGAATTGGGGATTTTATTCAGGTAGATAGTCTTACTGTGTTTATTATCTGTTTAGCGATCAAGGATGACTGTTTTTTTTTTTTACTTTGGGTTATATAGTATATAAAAAGGGAAGATGAGAGTCACATTCAGATTTTTTTCCTTCACAGTCCAGCATCCTACACATTATGTTATGCAACTTCTTTCTTTTAATAACAAAATAGATTCTCTTTGCAAGAAAACATTTAAAACGCATGCAGTGACTTGGGGAGATCTCAGTTTCAGGTAACTTTATCAAGCATTATATAACAGGATATGTCTTAAAGGAACCCACTATTCGTACGTTTATTACACTTTGGAATGCAAGCAATCCAAGTTTCTGTTTTGTTCAACCTTTTTTTTCTTTGAAACTAATTTTACTTAAAATTCAGGTAATAAGAATAAGCTTCTTCATAGCCAGGAAAATGTACAAACAAACCCTTGTCTACAGTTTCTTTCCTGTGTCTAGTTCCCAACACTATTAAATTCCTTAAATTCTTCACATATCACTTGTGGCCATCTCAGCTCTTATTACGTCCATCTTTCTCTTCTTACACCAACTGGCCTTATACATATGTTGATTTTCTTTTCAAATGGTAGAGACAGATACCAAGGGGAAAAAAATGGCCACAGGGTTTCTTCAAAAATGTGCACTCTGTTCAGAAATGTATTTTTCTTCATTTGTCTATCATGCCCCCACCCTGAAACCAGAGCCAGGAATTTAGACAGCAAAAGCAGACAGCACATTAAGGATATGTCTGAGAAGGGTTTGAACAGAAGTTGGCAGAAATGTATTCATGGTCTGCTAACAGTGGCAGCAAGGACATAAGCAAGTGTCAGTATTTATTTTATTTTTTTCTGTTTGAGTGTTCACGTGTTTTACACAGCATTTATAATATGCTGACACACAGGTTTTACTTACATTTTCTAACAAAACTTTAACATTTTCTGCTTGTTACAACTCTTGCATTCCTGTATTGCTGGGTCTACTAACATGTTATCATTACATATTTACTTATTTCTTATTTGCATAAATAGACTGGTTATCCTGGAATATTTTCCTCCAATATTTGGTCCAAAAAATACAAATAGTGACACAAAGAAACACCGTTTTAAATTAAGAGGTGAACTGTATATATAAAAGATATGGAATACACTCTATGACAGATTTATTAGCACAGGTAAATGCACTTTGATTAATACAAATATGCAAACTAGTGATTTGATTCAGAAGCCCATCACAGTGGGTAAAGCTTAAGACTTCCTTTTCTGAAATTCTGAATTTTTTTCTCAGTTCTGAGGAGGCCCATGCATATCCTGATGACAGCCCACGGCATGACAAATCAAGCTAGGAAAGCACACCTAACTACTATATCCCTTAGTTCTTTTCTTCTAGTTGCACTGTTGAAATCCATCCATACACAATCCTGTTTTTCCCATCTTTATACATGAGATCGGTTTGTCACTTCAGCAGTGAGAATCACCTAGATCCAAGGTTTACACTGCTGAGGAGCTAGCCCTGCTGCGGTAGTTCTTTCATACCACACACTCACATGCATATGCACATCTATGGCCAATTTAGAGTGTCCAATCACCTACCTAAATAAATAATGATAATGGCCACATCGTTATTGTAAAATCACAAATAAAATAAAAGCAAAGCAAAAAATACATCCAGAAACATAACACATGTATAAAAAAGTTTGCAATGTTACACTGTCACAAACAACTGAAGGAGGGAGGAATGGAAATTATCAAACAAGAAAATCAACGAATGACAAAATGGAATTGAAATGAAATACAAAATCCCAAAGTACACAAAATACAGAGGCCCAGGGAGGAATGCTCCAGATACATGTCTTTGGAATGTGGGAGGAAAGAAAAGCACTCAGAGGAAACCTGTGTGAATGCAGGGAGGACATGCAGACTCTGCACAGAAGGCACCGCAGACGAGAATCGAACTGGAGAACCTCCTGCTGTGAGGCAAAAGTACTAACCACCCATGATCTTTTATATCGCCAGTAGGTTGGTATGTGCTATGAGTGTTTGCATGTGTTCTGCAATAGTCTGGCATTCCAACCAGGGCTGGTTTCATGTCTTATGCTGATTGGCCAAGTGTGGGCCCCTTACTCCCCTCACAAACCTGAATAGGAGGATAAAGAGTGTATCACAACATGAATGAAATAAATGACATATATAGCCTGGAGATTTTACCAGTATAAAACAATCATGCACATCGGATTATGTATATCATTTATTCATTTGTGTTGCGATACCCTATTTATCCTATTCAGGGCCTAGGGAAGCCAAATCTGGTGAAGTCTAATCAGTTATTACGATTAGTAAAATATTTGAAACATTTCAAAATGTAACGACCTAGTTGCTTCTATGCAAACAGAATACAAGTAGCTCAATAAACTATGAAAAGATTGTATTTCTCATTGTTGCAGCAACCTGCTGTTACCTTAAATTTATTTCTATTTATTTGATTTTATTTTACTCATTTAGTTTAGCAGGTAACCAAACTGAAGCTTAGGGGCCCTATCTGAGGTTACAGCTTTGTCGGTTACATGCATAGAGACATTTTTACTAGCTGCATCATCAAAGTAATGTAACACAGTAAGTAACACATTAGACAAATCCCATATTAACGTTGACCAAGATTATAAACTGAAGTCCAATCTGCCTGGATTGGTGGTAACTTAGGTGAATGTTAATGATCCCATAACACTTACCAGAAAAGAGACTAGGCAGATTTCTCCAGGCTTGGTTAGATATATACCACAAGAGCCAGTAATCAGAATTCAGTAAAAACCTGAAACTCACAGTAGTAAAAAAAGAAATGGCTTTGGCGCCTCAACTATAGCCTTTAATAGAGAACTAAACTGGATAAAAAACATACATGTATGTACAGACAGGCAATAAAACCAGTAAAAACAATAAAACATGTGACTCATTACTCATTTAAAGTGCACTTCTCCAAGAGCAGCCAGGGTTCAGCCCTGAGAGTCTTAATTAGTTAAGCATCAAAACGAACAGTGTCTCCCTGTGTACTAAGATTTGTTTACTATCCTGCATATTTTTACCTAAAGCACTAGCACAGTGCAACACAATGCAATACAGCAGCTTCTAATAAAGTATTATACCATGATGCTGTTCCATAAAATGCTGAACTACAGTATCTAATTCACCTTCCTTTACCTCTCACAAATGTTCCTAGAGCCTAACCTTAAACCTTCTAATAGAATAATCAAAAATAAGCAAATTTTCTCCATCTGTAGTGCCTGTTGTTGAAGGGTGCACATATAAAGACAATTCTACCAAGTAAAGTTATTTTTTCTTATAGACATGGAAATGTACTACAGATTACTTGGTCCACAGAAACTATAACATTCATCGCAAATACTGATGTCTTGAACCAACTACCGTATAACTTTCCCCTGTGGCAGTTGCTGAATTTTTTCTCATGGTTACACATTTTAGCAAGAAAAATGGCAAAAAAAAAATTGCTAATAATAATGTTTGATAGGTTTTATATTAGTTAGCCAGCTCCATTTGGAAAGCTAGATTAACTGGCAGAGATTTAATTTATGGCTGGGAATAGGATTCTAGACACAAGTTCTGTACAAGTGATCAACAATCAGAAATGCAATTACTACATATTAACTCATTAACACCTATGTTATGTGGAATGTCATACCTCCAGCAGTCTACACACACATCCTTGCATTCCAGAGCATTTTCTGAAAAGTCAGCTTAAAAAGGATAAGATAAACAAATGTAAATACTTTGTGAAGAATACAAGCTATTAAAATTGCATAAACAGCAATGTCATTAGTAAGAAGCATTCTTTACAGTGATAATAGTCTGTGCATCCATAGTCTTTCCATAAATACTGTAATATATTAGAATGCACATATCAGCAAGTCAAATAGGTTCATAGGTAGGTACTAGGCTATTAGCCCTAGGGCCTATATAAGTCTAGCCAAAAAGATAACCTGGCTTTCGCCACCCAAGAAAATTATTTTCCTGTGCCCCTGTCGAGCAGAGCCACAAAAGTGATCCCTGGGGAGAATTTCCTATTTCCCATCCAATCAAGATTTTTCTTGAAGAGTGCCAATGAGGAGCTCTGTTTGACATAGATAGGTAGTCTTTTCCAGAGTATGGGAAGTCTCTGGGACAGGAATCTATCCCTCCAGCATGTTCTGTTTATTGTGGTGACAAGGTTTAGGTCTCTAGAGCGTGTAGCTCGGAGGGATTGGGATTTCTATAAGTGGAGCATGTCCAACAGCTCTGGGTTTGACATAGCTTTGTATGTTAGGCAGAGATCGCCTCTGAGTAAGAGATATGTGACGGAGTAAAGCTGGAGTTTTTTGAGAAGGTCTGACTAGGGCATCTGTTTGAGGGCAGTAATCCTCTTTGTGAGGTATTTCTGTGGCCTTTCCAGTTGTTGTAGATGTCTTGTGAGGTACATACCAAAAGGGGCGTTGTACTCTATAATGGGTCTAATGAGTGATGAGTAGAGGGGGAACAATGACTTCTTTTTTTCTGGATGAGAAACCTTCTGTGATGAGGTGAGCCATGTAGAAGGACTGTGGCGATGTGATTATCAAAGGAGAGATTACTGTCCACCTGCGTCCCAAGGTCTATTATCACACTTTCGGCATTAAGTAGACTACCACTTATGTGGTAGTTCATGGGTACAGAGTTTTTACCAAAGGGGATAACAATACACTTTTTGGCATTAACTTCAGGCCATGGTTTTGACACCAGGCATCTGTCTCAGTGAGGCCCTTTTGTAGTATGTCCACATCATTAGGAGTTTTGATTATGGCTCCTAGTTTGCAGTCATCTGCAAACTTTGCTAGCCAAAGATCTTCTGTGTTAGCCTGTACTTCAGAGAAGTAGATACCAAACAGGAGAGGACCTAGGACTGAACCCTGTGGTACTCCACTTGTCACTGGTCTGAAGTCGGATTTGGAGTCTGCTACTTTCACAGTGTGGGTTCTGTCCGTGAGCCAGTTGGCAACCCATCTTGTGACATAGGGATTTATACCTAGTTTAGTGAGCTTATCTATAATTCCAGAGTGGGGGATGGTGTCAAAAGCCTTGGCGAGATCTAGATAAGTTGTGTGAACCACCTTACCCTCATCTATGGCTTTGGTGACTGCTTCAAAGAAGTCAATCAAGTTTAGGAGACATGATCTGCCTTTTACAAACCCGAACTGGGTAGGGTCCAGAGTTTGGAGATTACCAATATCTTTCTTTATGAGTTCCATGATGATACGTTCCATGGCCTTGCAGACCAGCTCATCAGGCTAATAGGCGGTAGTTCCTGGGGTCCGACGTGGCTCCCCCTTTGTGGAGTGGGATAACCATCGCGGTGCACCATTCAGTGGGCACAAAGCCTGAGGTGAGGCTATGATTGAAAATGGTACTTTGGTAGGGTGCCAGTTCATTCTGTAGTTCATGTAGAATGCAGCCTGGGATGTTGTCAGGTCCCATGGATGCAGTGTTTTTGGTTTTGGAGAGTGTGGTTTTTACCTGTGCAGCCGTGATTACAGGAAATTTGCATTCTTCCGGTATAGAGATGGGCCCTTTAGGAGGTGAGAGGGGGGTAATGTTAGCACTGAACCTATCTGCCAGGATGTTGGCAATATCAGTTGGTTCTGTATATTTAGTGCCATTGTGCTGTAACTCATAGCAGATCTGAGTGTTGCCATTGAGATTCTTGACATGGCTATAGAATGCTTTTTGGTTGTCTTTAGAGTCAGTGGCAATTTTGTTTTCATAACTAGCTTTGGAGGATTTTATGAGGGATCTCAGCTTCCTACTGAGGTTGACTCTTTTTTGCAACAGTTTCTTTCTTCTGTTGTAGAGTTTGTTTATGGCAGAGGATCACCAGATTGGCTTCCTTTTTTTGGAGGATAGCATCTTAGTTCCATTAGGGATAGCATGATCCATGCATTTGTGTAAGTGCTTATAAAGTGCATTTGTGTAGGATTCAGCAGTCATACCTCTATTGTCCGTCTGCATGGCTGTCATGAAGTTTGCCACTTCTGTTTTAAGAAGTGTGAAGTTGCCTTTGCAGAAGTTTTTTACGATGGTTTCCCTAAATGGGGGTGGGGGCGGGATGTGGATGTCTATGGTGCTTAGCTTGTGGTTGGATTTGACCAACAAGGAACTGACCTCTGGTGTGGAACACCAGTTGCGCGTGTTGGTAATGACCAGGTCTAGGATATTAGTGCCCCTGGTGGGGGTGTGAATAAGTTGATCCAAGGCATTGGAATTTATGAATTCCAGAAAACATTGAGCAAAAGAGTTGGTACATGAGTAGTTTTCCCAGTTAATGGTGGGGTAGTAGAAATCACCCATCATTAGGGTGGTGGGTTGTACCCTAATACTTTCCAGGGTATCAAGAAATGAGGAGTGGGAATCCTAGGGCATGGTGGGGGGTCTGTAGCAAGCTACAATTTGGATTGCAGTCTTGCCCAGAGTTAGTTGCACTTGGATAATCTTGGATGCATTATGCTGTGCAACTAGCCTGGAGGTGTGGATATCCTTAATGAATATGGACATGCCTCCACCTTTAGTGCTTCATTCCTGGTTAGGTGGCCAAAAGCTGTGGTATGAATTATAGCCTGGTAACGCAGGGGTGCTCTCTGGAGCTTTGAACCAGGTCTCTGTCACTGCACAGATGTCGATGTTCTCCATTTTAAGGAGTGCCTCGAGTGAGTGCATTTTGAGGTTTAGGCTTCTAGCATTGAGTAGCATTACCCTCAGATTTTGCTTGCTTGTGCCTGTTACGGTGGTGAGTTTGTCATTTGAACCTTGCCTAAAAAAGGCACTATAGGGGTGGCAAGAGCCTTTGCCAGTATCTGGAATCCCAAGGGCGACAGGTGCAGGCCATCTCTGGCAAAGCATCATGGTCTGTCGATCATGTTGTGTCCCAGGCAGACAAATGCTGGATCCCCTTAGAATGACACCAGAAGCTTAGACAATTGTTGAAGTCAATCAGCAATGTGCTCTTAAGGTACATTGTGCTTGGTGCAGAGAGCTGTATTTGGAAATACTATGTGTATCTATCTTTGTTCCAAGTGAACATCCCTCACTGGGTTCAGTGTTGAGAATTGAGACTTCTTGATTACTGGCCCAAAAGAGGGACATCACACCTGGTATCCTTGTTGTTGTCGTCTCTATAGTGTGGAGCTATGAACCAAGAATGCTTTAACTTGGTATTGCTAAGTCACTGTGTGTGTGTGTGTGTGTGTGTGTGTGTGTGTGTGTGTGTGTGTGTGTGTGTGTGTGTGTGTGTGTGTGTGTGTGTGTGTGCGTGTGTGTGCGTGTGTGTGCGTGTGTGTGTGTGTTTGTGTGTGTGTGTGCGTGTGTGTGTGTGTGTGTGTGTGTGTGTGTGTGTGTGTGTGTGTGTGTGTGTGTGTGTGTGTGTGTGTGTGTGTGTGTGTTGGGGAATGAAGGAAGCTGCACTGCTTGCCTGACCTTGATGAGCAGACGTTAATTGGTTGCTGTCTCAGTCTGGCACAACTGGAGCAAGGCTAGATAATAAACTTACATATAGTACTTATTTTGTCTTGGCTTCACTGCTGGTTCTGTAATTTAATGACAGACCCATCTGCAATAAGTTAGGTTTAGTGTTCTATAGAACTGGCATTTACAGCTAAGACCTGGCTGGATGATAAATCTGGATCATAGGATCATCAGCTCATATGTAATGAAGCTAATGGCCATACAGCTTTTTGAAGTCTAGCCATTCATGCTCCAATTTTCCCAATTATCAGTGCCTGCTGGCTAGAATGGCTTTGGTATATGCCTGTGCCTTAAAGTATCTACAGACTGCTCCTGTCAGTAAGGGCCACAGGTGACAAGCCCGGGAGAAACTGTGTTTAAATAGACTTAGGAAATAGATGTGTTTCACACGAATGGGGACTCTGTTCCAAAGAATGGTTAATCTCTGAGACAAATACCTGTCCAACCAACATGTTTTATGTCACAGACAAGGTTTAAAGCCTTTGACTGGGTAATTCTAGTGCTGTTTGTTTTGTGAATGTGTAGCAGATCCACCAGAGCTGGATAGGAGAATGTCTTATAAGTTAGGCATACATTGCCCCTCAGTACTCTGTAGGAAACTGAGTACAGTGACAGGTCTTTGAGGTAATCTGCACAGGTTACATTATTAACACCCTGTATTCTTATAGTGAGGAACCTCTGTGGCCATTCCAGCTGTTGCAAATGCCTGGTCAGGTACATGTTGAAGGGTGCATTTTTCTTGATAATTGGTCTAATGAGGGTTGAGTACACTGGGGCTATGATCTCCTTAGATCCGGATACCATGGCCTTCTTTATAAGTTGTTCCATGTAGCAGGAATTTCTCACTACCACAGACACATGGTGATCAAAGTTCAGGTTACTGTCAACCTGATTTCCCATGTCCTTTACCACTAGGTCTACTCTTCAGGGAGTATTATCAATGTAGTAATTTGCAGGAGTGATTGTCTTCCCCAAAGGTAAAATTATGCTTTTTTTTTTTGTATATTGAGTGTTAGGCCATGGTTTTGGCACCAGTTATGCATCTATGTCAGTGTATGGAGAATATCTACATCTATGGGAGATTTAAGGATTGCATCTAGCTTGCAGTCGTCAACAAATTTTGTCAGCCAAAGGCCCTCTACATTTGCATTGATTTCAGAGAAGTATATTTCAAACAGGAGAGTTCCTAGTACCAATTTCTATGGGATATCACTACTAACAGGCCTCTTGCTGGAGATGAATTCTTCCACCCTAACTTTATGTGTCAGATGGATTCTCCCACCCTAGCTTTTTGCGTCTTATCTGTGAGCCATTGGGCTATCCATCGGGTGACATAGGGATTCTTGCTTAAATTTGTGGGTTTATCAGTAATACCTGAGTGCAGGATTGTTTCGTGTCTTTGCCAGTTCAATGCAGGTAGTATGTTCCATTTTGCCCTTGTCCATGGCTCTAGTGATCTTCTCGAAAAAGTCCACCAAGTTTAATAGGCATGATTTGCCTTGAAGAAACCATACTGGGATGGGTCCAGTGTTTGAACATTTCCTTTGGATTTGTTTATCAGGTCCATGATAATTCTTTCCATGACCTTGCATATAAGACTAGTCAAACTTAAGGGTCTATAATTCCCTGGGTCTGCTGATGGTCTGCCTTTGTATAGGATGACTATTGCCATCCTCCCTTCCCTAAGGATAACATTTGTCTGGAGCCTATGGTTAGACAGAAATTCTAGTGGGCCTGACAGGTCACATTTCAAGCTATTTAGGAAACATACTGGGATATTATTGGGACCTACTGATGCAGTGTTTTTAGCACTGGAAAGTGCCGTAAGGATCTATTCGTTAGTGAGAGTTGGGGAGAAATAGGAATGGGTATTTCCTGGAGGCATTGGGGATGACAGAGGGTGAAATTGGAACTAAATTGATCAGCTAGCAAATTTGCTATACCCCCTAGTTTGGTACAGGACCCATTTGGCAACTTCAAGTCCTTCCATGGACATGTTTTTTCCAGAGATACAAGAAAAGTGGCTATTTGTTATACCAAATTTGAGGTGGATCATGTTTTTAGTATGATATTTAACTTCTTTAAGCATGTAGTAAGCGAAGGAGTGTATTGCAGACTTCTCTTCATACATGTTCACCCACATACATAGGGATTTTTGAGCAAGTGTTCATGGATTAGCACTGGACTATCTTGGGTGTTTTTAACGCCTGGACTAATGATAAGACTGGTGAGCTTGTAGTAGAATTTCCTAAGACTTATTGGAATATTTTAGGTTGTTTCCTCTGCAGTTCACCACCTTGGACATTCACTGAAAATTAATATTCTAGTTAACAGTGGTCAAAATGGGAACAGTGGTATTAGCAGTTTCTTGGTCATACCACTTCTTAAGTTAGAGTTTCCTTATTTTCATATTCTTAATGATGAACTGGTCCTATATAGAGACTTTAGAAAATTTACAAATGTGAGATAATGCTTGAAATATACACATTTCTTAAAAAGGACAGTGTTGAATGTCCAGACTATCTCATATATACATAATGTGGCACTTGGGGATTGGGACCTTGTCACCCCAAAGCCTTTTCACCCCAAGCCTATCATAACCAGGGGCAGTTGGATAGACAAAGCGTCCTGTAAGGTGTGTCATTTGGTTCAAAGGTTAAAAGAAACATGGTATGGCATGCATCTTACTAAGAGAAAGCTTAAAATAAACAAAGATTGAACAAAATAATGCAAGCTTTTGTGCACCATGAATTCCCTGTGGAGTCCAGCCTGTGTTATATTCACAAAGGCTTTAAACTCTGTTAGAGAGAGGAATTTACATAATTCTTTGTAGATCTATGTCTGCAGTCAGAGGCCCCTTTCTCCAGGATGCATCTATTTACAGATGCAATGTAGACTGCCTGTTTTTCTTTTGAACTTTATGTATGCCAGTCATGAAAATGTTAATCATGCAGTTTTGAGCAGTTAATTATTTTCACCGTGGACTGTATCCAGGCCCAGTAGGGTTGTAAAATGTTGCTTGGAGTATCTTGGTCCTGTGGTTTGCTGGATTCCATTGGCATATTTGGAATTAGGGAGTATCTATCTATTCCAAAAGAAGTTTTAAGTTTTCTTCTATACCAATTTTCAACTCACTCTAGCCTTCTATTTTTTGGAAAGTTTTTTGAGAGGGTAGTTTTTAAGTTCATAGGTTCATAGTTGAGTATAAGGCTAACTCCCCTGAAGGGGCATTTTAAGTCTAGCCAATAACCTGACATCAGAATCAAATCTTGTACCTTGTGTTTATGAGGTGAAGACCATAACCATTTTGCCAAGCCCACCTTGTTATAAATAGCTGTATACTCAATTATTATCTTATAGTCTTCTGCTATTCCTGGATGCAGGTCACTCAGGTTTTTCAGTCAGGATACTGTACCTGGAAATTTCAACTCTATTTCTCAACACAATGATTAGCTGGATATGAGATCTCAAAGAACAATGCATGAATAGCTGCAAAGTAAGGGGCACTCTAAAAAGGGTAAAATGTGAAATATAAATTCTATGAGAATAGTAACAGTCTACTAAAACTGTGTAGATGTTGAGCTTGTAGAAGTCATGAAGACCTACTATTCAGTAGAATAGCCTTTAATTCTGCAACTGTAACAGGTAGGTGTAAAATCTCTAATGAATCTTGTGTTGTCAGAAGGCTATTTTGCATCAACTCAAGTGTATGAAATGAAAAAGAACCATTAATAACAACAAGCACCTGTCATGCTGGGGATTATGCCTCTGGCAATCCCTTAATATTACAACTATAGTCAATGTTATTCTATTAGGGGGAATGAGTATTCGCCCTTTGTAGTGACAATCTGCTTTTGGTTTGCAGATCACGTTTCTCACTTTCACTGTTACATTTACACCTGACTACTCTACTACTCAAGCAATAATGCCTAAAAGGTGGGCCTCTACACCCCTGGAAGGGTGTTATTTCCCCAACAGCACCCATATTAGAAGCCATATTGAAATTAGTATAAATAAGCAACATCATAAAAAACTGTAACTGTCATTTCAATATTGAAAGTTCTGGTCTCATACTAATTCAGAAAACAACTGTATGGTCTTCACACTTTTTCTTTACTTCTTCAAGTCTTTTCAGTTTCTACTCCTAAGTCAAAGTATGATTAAAGTTCATGAAATTAGTATTGTTTCAATCTTTGATGATAGCCAGAAGTGCTCTTTGCAGCACCCGCAATGTGCCCAGTAATGACTCCTTCTGCAACACGTACGGAGTTGCATGTATCAGTAACATATCTAAGTATGAGTGTCATTTCTTTTCTATAAGACACATTGCTCCTACTACTACTGGAACTGTCTGGGTACCCTTCTTCCACACTGCCCTCATTTCTGCCTGCAAATCCTGGTATTTTATGACTTTGTATCTCTCTGTACATAAGACAGTGTAGTCACTGGGTGTAGAAATTTCAATGATCAATGCTACTTTTGTCTTGTTTTCATGGACTACTGTGTTTGGTTTTCTCGCATCTATTTTTTGAACTGTTGGTGATGGGTGATCCCATATGATATAAACGTCATTATTTGCTATAATGCTTTGTGTCTCATGTTTCCAGTGTTTTTCAACCACTTCAATAGTATAATGTTTGCACAATTCCCAATGTAACACTCTTGCTGCATTATTCTTTCCTGTGGGCATTCTATAGAAAGTGCCAGAGCATCTTCCTGTGCTACATTTTCTTCAGTTTCACCCTGTTTCATCCATTGCTCTTTCATATGGGAACTTAGTGGGTTAGCACTCCACAACATTGACTGCTTCAGAGTTGCTACAGTTTCCTGTTCTTTCCCTTGCTGTGCAAATCCACCTGCACGTTAGTACTGGTTTCCTATGGAAAGCTCCAAACTATTTTTATATGGTAACTGATCAGATGTTTTTTGCTGCATTGGTTTCTTCTTAATTGGGTGATCCATTGCTCAATCCTGCTGTGATGTTATCCGAGTTAGATTTTTTACACTAAATCCGTCACTTCACAGGTAATCCATAACCTCAGTTTCTATTTCATTAACTTCTCTATTACTAATCTTCTTTTCTACTTTTCCACTTTGTGTTCTTATTTTTTGTAATGTAAAATGTTTCACTTCTAGATGCCTTTGCCTGTATTTCTCTTCAAATATCTTTGTTGTTGCTCTTTTTGTAGTAATTAACTTTCTTTCTCCTTTGCATAGATATTGCATCATATTAAATATCCTTTTCTTTCCCATGTCCATATTTCTTCTTCAAATGTCTCCTACTCCTCTGTTTCTCCTTACTTCGAGGACTTGTTTTCCATCATGCTGTGATATAACCTGTGTTAGATTTTCTACACTAAACCCTTCACTTTGCAAATATTCCATAATTTCAGCTTCTATTTTTTAACTTCTGCTTTACTAATCTTCAATTCTACGTTCCCTCTTTGTGATCTTAGGTTTTTTTTTTATTGTGAAATTCTCCATATCTGGATGCCTTTGCCTGTATTTCTCTTTGAATATATTTGGGACTGCCTCTTTGTGCTGATTAATTTGGCTTTCTCATTTGTATAAATATTACACCATATTTGATTTCTCTTTCTTTTCCATGTCTATATTTCTTTTTTATACCTTTCAAAAGTCTCTAGATTTTGTTCTTTATATTTTCGCACTTCCTTGGTCATGTCTTTTTCCAAACGGCCCAAGGTTTCTTGGTCTATGTAATGTTTTTTACAAATCTGTTCTATTAACGAACACAAATTTTAATTTGAAGCTTCTCACAGTTTTTCTTGTGGGAGTATTTTTATTTCCTCTACTTTCTTTCCTAATCATTTTGTATATCTTCTGTCTGGAAATTCTTGGCTTCTTGCGTAATACTAACAATACATAATTTCTTTCTTATACTGAATAGTCCACTCTATCATCTTTATGGCTCTTTTTTGGCCTATCAGTTTTTGTGATTTTTGTGGGCTACTACTACCTTCTACAACAGGGGGGCCAGACTCCCCTGGACCTGGCCTGGCCCCATTTTAGGAATGTTTCTGTGTCTTGAGAATTCTACACTGTCACTTTTTCCAGGCCTGGCACCAGTGCACCTACCAAGATTGGGCACTTTTTTATGCTGGGTCTTGTGCTCCCAGCTATATATATATATATACTTGTTTTGCTGAACTTGTTTTTACTTGTCTTTACCTGTACAATAATATTCTGTAGAACAGTCATTCTCCAATAGGGTGGACGTTGTACATGTAGCCCATTGTCTAATGCCATTTTACACTATAGCATGTCACATTAACACATTCATGTTACATCACTTTTTACTGTACTGTATTAAACAACCAACACAAGAAAAATATGTTAGGTATTCATATTTTGGCATGTTTTTACAGCAATAATTCTTATTTAATCCTAAAACTCCAAATGCCTTTTCTTTACTGACTGTCATATTTTACCACAAGATTTACTTAATTACAATAAGTAAAATAAATCAGACAGATGCACTGATATACAAAATGTAAAATGATGCCAAATGAGAGGTCTGTCAGTTGATGAAAGCTGTACAACATTTTGGACAGCACTGCTGGCGCCTAACATTTTCAGTCTTTGCAGACTCAGATAGTAGACATGAAATAATAATTTTGAAGATGACATCACCTTTTGTCATTCCCCGGTGCACTACAAAGACATCTGCTCTGTCTCAGAGAAATTCAGTTTGTACTACTATGAAAAATGTGGACAGTGGTGCAAGTGGTCTTTACATTTATGGCTTGCAAACAGTTGACAAATCCATCGTCTTCACTCTTACATTAGCCGCAATACTTTGGCAGGCAAGCTGGGTCTAGTAAACCCTTTCTGCTAAAGAATCTAATAAATTATTTGTTGTTGAGAGACTTTGCAAAAGCCTCAAATAAGCCAGAAAGATACTCTAAACAATAAATCCAAAAGCAAGTTAAGTCAGATGGCCAAAGTCACAGAATAGGATCCACATAATAAAAAATATTAACTCCACAATGGAAGCCATACCACATTTTATTCAAAGCAAAACATAGTTAAAAATATAGTAGACGGCTTTTGCCTTACTCGGTAGAAAGACTTCTTCCATCCAGTAAGACTATAAAAACTCTGAAAAAGTCAGTATGACATTTTAGAATTCTGTAGTTTACACTCAAATGCATCCCATTCATTCATTTTCCAGTACCTACTTTATCCTTTCATGGTCATTGGAAGCCACGGCCTATTCAGCCAACCAAGATTGGGCACTTTTTTATGCTGGGTCTTGTGCTCCCAGCTATATATATATATATATATATATATATATATATATATATATATATATATATATATATATATTTTTTTTTTTTAGCCTACTTCTGTCCATGACATATGCTATACAAAATACAATCTATATATCAGTGTCATCTTGGTGAGATTTTGTGAAAAACAGGGTCCACCATTATGAAGGTACTCACCAAGACTTGAGGATGAATTCATTTTCAGCAATACTACTATCCTTTGCTTACAGCCTTATCTCTCCATTCAGACTCCTCATCCCTTTGTGATGTTAACATTATGATTTAAGACATATTTGCTTTTTTTGTTAGTATATGCATTTATTTTATATTTTTATGTAAATAGTTCTTCAAAGTTATTTCAAAGTTGCTGCAGAATACACAGTTGTTAAAGGAAATAGTTTATATCAAAAATATTTAATGTCATCACATATATAAACACACACATGCAGAAAGTCACATAGATACACATGAAAAGTCAGAGGAAACTCACACACATACACAAAAAAACATGCACACACACAGCCAAAAACATTGAGATACAAACCTGTATATATATATATATATATATATATATATATATATATATATATATATATATATATATAGTACTTACGTATTATTGCAACCAGATTTACAAAGACCCACACTTTCTACCGTTTTGAAGAAACCATGCCTGTAAACCTATCAAGAGTGTGTAAACTCTGTAAATGTTACTGTGTCACATAATTTTTCACAGGGGAAGAAGGATAACTGCCGAAATCCTCTTCCCTGGGTACGTCCCCTGCAGACCTATACACCTGACTGCCACAAGTCATGGAAGTCACCACTTTCGCAGCAAGACAAGGAATCAGGAACATGGCTCATTGAGACAAACTGACCCATTTCAATTTAAAATCTCCTTTGGCAGGTATCTCAGCAGTTGTCACACAACCCTGTTTCAGGCCGGCCTCTGACAAGGCACGTTCATTCACTTTTAAGTCACACTTACTGATTTAACATTTTCTTTCTGTTTGCGGTGATAAGTCAGTCTGTGACTTTTTCCTCTGTAATGAACTGTAGTTGTGTATGACACGGCAGTTGCTACATGCTGTGCTGGATTTCAATAACAGTTAATCTCATTTCTTAAAATGAACCCATGCACTGGAAACAGTCAGGATCATTAATGAGGAATGCAAGCTTTGTGCAGTGGTCTGCCAGTACGGATTTCACAGAGGACATGAGGGGTGCCATAGAGGAGTACAAAAATCCACCGTCATTCCTCTGGCAGCCTCATGCCTGCTGTGACCAAGAAGTGTTTACTTTGTCAATACACCCCTTTTCAGGTTAACATTCCCGCTTTCACAGTAACATAACGAATTAAGTGTCTTTGCAAATCTGGTTGCGATAATACGTAAGTACCATTCATATATACATGTATATATATATATATATATATATATATATATATGTATATATATATATATATACACACACACACACGCATGTTCAGTTACAGAGACTTTCATGACTGAATACATCTCACAGAATATCACGGATTTGCCTCCTTTATTTTCTGGTAAATCACTGAGGGTTAAAGTTAGTCAATAAAGCTAGGCATTGTAGCTTCATATTTCTTATTGTTCCGATAATATGTGGTGATGAAAAAACATTTTTGGATCCAATTTCTTAAGGAAAGAATTTGAGATATGCGCTCTCCTTCTCTCTTACTCGCTCACTCTCTTTCTCAACACACATGCATAGACACACACACACACACACACACACACACACATATACACCATTGAATTGCATTTTGTCCTTCTTTTTCCTCCTTGCTAAAGTCCCATTAACTGCCATTGCAGTTACTTTTTCTAGGTGAGTATTTTTTGTTTACTATTGTAAATTATTTTACACTCACTAAACAACAAAGATGCATTTATTGAGTGTAAAAATGGCATCTGTTTTCTTTTTTTTCACCCACTGCTTCATGGCAGCTTAATATGCTCCTTTGAAATGCTGAACTTGTTTTTACTTGTCTTTACCTGTACAATAATATTCTGTAGAACAGTCATTCTCCAATAGGGTGGACGTTGTACATGTAGCCCATTGTCTAATGCCATTTTACACTATAGCATGTCACATTAACACATTCATGTTACATCACTTTTTACTGTACTGTATTAAACAACCAACACAAGAAAAATATGTTAGGTATTCATATTTTGGCATGTTTTTACAGCAATAATTCTTATTTAATCCTAAAACTCCAAATGCCTTTTCTTTACTGACTGTCATATTTTACCACAAGATTTACTTAATTACAATAAGTAAAATAAATCAGACAGATGCACTGATATACAAAATGTAAAATGATGCCAAATGAGAGGTCTGTCAGTTGATGAAAGCTGTACAACATTTTGGACAGCACTGCTGGCGCCTAACATTTTCAGTCTTTGCAGACTCAGATAGTAGACATGAAATAATAATTTTGAAGATGACATCACCTTTTGTCATTCCCCGGTGCACTACAAAGACATCTGCTCTGTCTCAGAGAAATGCAGTTTGTACTACTACGAAAAATGTGGACAGTGGTGCAAGTGGTCTTTACATTTATGGCTTGCAAACAGTTGACAAATCCATCGTCTTCACTCTTACATTAGCCGCAATACTTTGGCAGGCAAGCTGGGTCTAGTAAACCCTTTCTGCTAAAGAATCTAATAAATTATTTGTTGTTGAGAGACTTTGCAAAAGCCTCAAATAAGCCAGAAAGATACTCTAAACAATAAATCCAAAAGCAAGTTAAGTCAGATGGCCAAAGTCACAGAATAGGATCCACATAATAAAAAATATTAACTCCACAATGGAAGCCATACCACATTTTATTCAAAGCAAAACATAGTTAAAAATATAGTAGACGGCTTTTGCCTTACTCGGTAGAAAGACTTCTTCCATCCAGTAAGACTATAAAAACTCTGAAAAAGTCAGTATGACATTTTAGAATTCTGTAGTTTACACTCAAATGCATCCCATTCATTCATTTTCCAGTACCTACTTTATCCTTTCATGGTCATTGGAAGCCACGGCCTATTCAGCCAACCAAGATTGGGCACTTTTTTATGCTGGGTCTTGTGCTCCCAGCTATATATATATATATATATATATATATATATATATATATATATATATTTTTTTTTTTTTTAGCCTACTTCTGTCCATGACATATGCTATACAAAATACAATCTATATATCAGTGTCATCTTGGTGAGATTTTGTGAAAAACAGGGTCCACCATTATGAAGGTACTCACCAAGACTTGAGGATGAATTCATTTTCAGCAATACTACTATCCTTTGCTTACAGCCTTATCTCTCCATTCAGACTCCTCATCCCTTTGTGATGTTAACATTATGATTTAAGACATATTTGCTTTTTTTGTTAGTATATGCATTTATTTTATATTTTTATGTAAATAGTTCTTCAAAGTTATTTCAAAGTTGCTGCAGAATACACAGTTGTTAAAGGAAATAGTTTATATCAAAAATAGTGCTGGATAGGAAGATAGTCTACTGGAGGAATAACACACACACACACACACACACACACACACACACACACACACACACACACACACACACACACACACACGCACACACACACGCACACACACACACACGTGAAAAAATCCACAGATATACAAGAGGGGATACACAAACAATGCAAAGAGAACATACTTTCTGAGGAGCAAAGTAGAATGCTAAAGGCTGTTAGGCAGAAGTGATAAATGCTGTACAAATGTTCAATTACAAGTGGAAGTTACGTTTTTCAAAATATATGTAATCAATTCCTCTGACCTATCTCAGCAATGTTACTTGTTTGCATGAAGTTGCCCCTTCAAGTACTTAAGCATGCTGTGCCTAAACAAAGGTATTGATTTACTGAGGGGAAGCAAAAAAGTCTTAAGGAGGGTAGGATGCAGTGTATATCTTACTACACATAAAATCAAAACACATTACTGCATTCTGGAAGTGCACTGCTGGATATGTTTTAGGCTAATATCACTGTAGAGATTTCTTCAGCAGTCACATGTCATGATGCACCTGTTTAGCAGAAGAGACGCACTTTGGTCTATGATACTGATTTAATTCCTAAGTCTACCAACTCATAAACGTCTTATTGCTTATCACTAAATTTTTGCCCTCCTCTACTTGAATCTGATGATTGGGGAGAGATGGGCGAAGTCTGACAGCCTAGTCAAATAGAATTTTATATATAATTCTGACATTTGTAAATAAATGTAAAATACAGGCATGTTTTCTTGATAATAAATGTAAAATACAGGCATGTTTCTTGAGTGTAAAAGAATATTGTGAAATGTGGAACTGCAAAATATGTGACAACATTACACTCTACTGGAACAGTGAAGCATGTTGTGACCCTTTCATATTAGAATTTGGCTCCAGTGCGGCTGGATGAAGGTTTCATGCCCATTGTTTTAAGGCTAAAGTTTATGACCCAAATTTAGATGTGGAATGTGCTTTATTGCTCTGGGTTCTGTTAGAATATACATGTGAAATGTCTTCTGTTGTTGTAAGTTTCTGTGCAGGTGTTAGATTGCTAAATAATGCAGTTTGTTTGCCTGGGAAAATCTAAGTGTCAAAAAATGATGTAATTTGGGAGGGCCTTAGAGACATGTTTGTTAGTAATGTTTAAATACTATTTCTCACAAGAGACAGGAGAGCATTTTGACTTTGGACATCTAACTCAGCACTCTGCCTTGTGCTCACATATAAGTTTTAGCACTGTGATTTCTTGCAGGAATAGTTAAAGCTAGTAAAGATTAATTAGGAATTTTTCTTTGAAATCAGACATGTCCTACTTTATTATTTTAAGTTTCTGTGTGATCTCTGAACACTTAGATATCTCTGTGGTGTTGTAGTTTTGTCTTGTGTTTTAATTATTTATTATTAAATATTTTTAAAACCTTCTACCTGTGGCTGGTTTGTGTAGAGATAAGCTCTAGAGTACATTGCATATTTATAGAGGTCATTGTAACAGGCCACTCTAAAGTAAGCCTTGACTGTTAGTCATACTACCATTGGATTATAATATTGCGCAGTAATAATTGGACACCCTTTCAAGGGACTTTTAGTAGCTGATAATTAACTGGGTGGTGGCAGTAATTACTAATGTATAGTCTGGGTAAAGGGGCACAGTTGGAGAATTTGTGTCAGCCTTTCCCAGGAGTGTCTGTGAAGTTGTATAAATACTTATCTCAAAGTGTGTGTGTGTGTTGTGTTAGCTACTTGGGGCAGGGACACGAAGCACTGGTTGGACAGAGAGGGTACTGAAGGTTTTAGCTGGCCCACCTAGGCTGAGACCTGGATCCTATAGCTGTGCCAGTGGGGAGTCTTATTGGGGACCTGGTGAGCAAGGGAGCAACCAGCCCCAGACTTACTGTGATCTCTGTGTGCACTTAAGGGAAATTGTACTTTACTGTGTGTATTAATTACCTTTTCTCTTCTATGAGACAACCTCCCTGGTGTTAGTGGTGAGGATTGAGGCTATTTGATTGCTGGGCCAGGGCACAGTTGTCACAACCCCTAACAACTTTCTCTCCTGCACTTGAATCAATACACCCCTCTTCCCCCCTTAAGCAACACTTTTCAAATTTTATCTTTTTCTAACAGCTCTCATCCACCCCTCTACATCTTTCATGAATCCCCTGTATGCCTAAATTATAAGCCTTCTAGATGCACCAGTTGGAAACAGGCAGACTAAATAGAACTAATCTTATACCCTGCTCTCTGACATATGCTATCACCACCATTATCATACACTCACATTTCCCCTAGTATGCTGCTAACATTTTCCCCCCTCTCCCCAACTACATAATTTTGTAACATACTTCATTATATCTCTTGAACTCTTAATAAACCTATACAATACTAAAATCTCCCTTCTTCTATAATTGTATAACTTACTTCAATACATATTGCAAACTTTTCTTTACTGAACTGTAAAAACACAAAACTCAACGTTTTCCCTTATGTAGTAATAATCCATTTACTTCCTGCAAGATTCTACAGCTACAAGAACAGTACATACTTAAAACTGTTGATGTAAATAGTTTACTGTGTATAGCTGCCTTTTAAATATGTTCCTTTTTTATGAGAAATGTAACTGCTGTTTTACTGAGAACAGTCTGAAATTCACTTGTTAATATAAAAGTACTGTGATGGAGCTTTTCTCCCCAGGTCCCCACTGAAAGTGGATTCTATCCAGTCAGATTTTCCCAATCAACAAAGATAAATAAATAATAAATAAATAAATGAATGGACTACTCCACTGGTCTGTTCTTTTTAAGTCCTATTAAATATCAGATGACATGAAAATGGCTTCCTTCTGCAGCCCAAAATATATAAAAAAATACCGCTCTAGAATAACACCTCATTCACATACTGTATATTAATTAATGGCACTGGGGGGTAATCTCTCCCCCCATATTCAAGATTTCTGGTTGCCAAATTATTCTGTGTTCTATGTTTCAAATAAGAAAACTGCCTCTTGCAAAATAAAATCAGACGTTTTGCTTCTATTTTTTCCACAATTTCTCCATCTCCCCTCTGTGAATGTGAACATCCTGTCTAAAGATACTTTCACAAGTCATACCAAGGTTAACCAACCACAGCACAAGAAGAACAATGGCAGTCCAGTTCCTAAGTGTATTCGCTCCTAAACAAAGACATAAGCTGGCGCTTAGTGAGTGAGAAATAACTAAAAGAAGTTACCTTTCCCTTAAAAATGACATGCTCTTCATCAATGATAGGTTATCCCATCCATCAAAGTTAAGTGCCTCATCTCCTGCATGCCTCTCCGTCTTTTAGAGCAAGAAATCTGGACAAAGCCATAAATAAAAATGGGACAAAGGCCCAAAATATAAACATTTTTTTAAATACTGCTATTACAAACATTGAAAATTGATAGAATAACATGTTTTGCATCAGCAGGAATTTTCTGAAGCGTATGAAGTCTAAAACTCAAATGTCTGTCATTACTTTCTAAATGTAGTCTTTAATGATTTGCCACTAATTTACCAGAAAACCACAATTTTATGAAAAACAGACCAAAAATAAGAGGCAAAAATCTGGACATTCTGTGAAAATATGCACAGTTGAGAGGTACATCCCTGTGTGTCAGGGTTTCAGTTCCTGAGACTGGTACATTAGTTGAGTGTCCAAAATGCCAGGGTCCTTTCTGTTCTAAAATAAACAAAACTCTCCAATCTCGCTCTTTTTTTTCAAATTTTTCTGTAGCAAAGAAAAAAAATGCTCATTACAAGTATCGCAAACCAACCACGATTTCCATTACAGATCCATAGGTCCAAACCCACCCTCACCAACTCTTATTTGCTACTTTGGAATCACCACCTCCTCTGGACTACAGAACAAACAGCAAACTAAGACTTTTAACACTTACTACAAGTCTATAGACCCAGTAAGAACATAGGTAAAATACTCCAGTTCCTTTATCTGGAACAATCTTCCACTCCAAATCAGAAGCCATATCTCCCTTTCTAACTTCAAACATGACCTGATACTGTATCTCCATAACAACCCTATATGTACCTGCAACCACCCTACTTAACCCCTCTCTCTCCCTATACCCACTTTACCACTAAGTCTGATCTATAAGACCTTTCCTATTTCCATAACTTATTATATCTATTTGCTCTACCTTCTACACCCTCCCTCTAGATCACTACATCCCTCCTCTACTACTTTCTTCTTCTGTACCATCTCTTCTTCTGATCTGAGGCCCCTTGTACATACATATTTCTCTTTGTTTTACTCCTGCACTAGTTTCTTCCTCATATCTGAGGCCCCCTGTACTTACACAATTTCTTCTTCTAGCCTCTAATCTAATAATGTCATATTATTTTCAAATGATTACCTATAACCTTAATTTCCTTAATGAACTCCTCTAGGATTTATTATAGTTGTTTTTCCTTTTACACCTTTATTATTATATTTTTGTATATAACTGTGTTTAATTCCATGGAGTACATTATTTCTTCTTATCCATTGTATTCATGACATTGTTTTGCTCTGTATTATTGTAAACTTGTCTCTACTTCTATGTCTGCTTGGAGCTTTTCCCCTCGGGTCTCCACTGAAAAAGGGTAAATTCTTACCCAGCTGGACCAACCTGGTTAACAAATGAAAAATAAATAAATGAACATAGTATAATATGGCCAAGTTTTGGCATTTAGGATTAACACTTTCAATTTACTATCTATGGAACTCCACCTCTTGTCATTGTGCATTTCTGTCCAGCAAGTGATTTTATTTGGTAACTGCAAAACCACACTTTGGAGTAGAAATCCTGCCTGCCTTCTTAGGCCTTCAGGATACTATGTTCAGGGTCATCACAAGCCACATTGGTAGCATCCTTTAAAATGTCCACTAATAGTGTGGTCATCCAGGAAGACAAAGATGCATATCTACATGCCTGCTGCAATCTTTTCTGTCATGATGGGTTGGTGTCTATTGGCCAGTCTCCTTTCTCCTGCATTAAGTGGAGGACATCAAGGACATCAAGTGGAGGACAAAAGATCAAGTTATGCATATCTCTAGGTGACTCTGGGGCTGAAGTAGCCTCCCATGTACCCAATGTAATGTCACATGCCATAGTGTAAAATGGCATTAGACAATGGGCTACATGTACAACGTCCACCCTATTGGAGAATGACTGTTCTACAGAATATTATTGTACAGATAAAGACAAGTAAAAACAAGTTCAGCATTTCAAAGGAGCATATTAAGCTGCCATGAAGCAGAGGCAGAGGGTGAAAAAAAGAAAACAGATGCCATTTTTACACTGAATAAATCTTTGTTGCATTGGGCATTGGTGCTGCGGTAACGTTGTCGCCTCACAGTTAGATGTTGCCTGTTCGATTCTCAGTTAGAGCGTCTTCTGTGTGGCGACATGCATGAACGGGCGTTCCTTCGTTGAAGGCTGTGCGTTAGGCCCGGCAAGCCAGCATGTAAAACTCTACTGCCAATCATTAGTGGACCGGAGTTCCGCTGTCACGTGCCCTAACCGGGAAAAGCCGAAAGACACAAACAAATGCATCTTTATTGTTTAGTGAGTGTAAAAGTCAGGAACCAGAGACTCCTGAGATGAATCTATACATCAGGTTTTCCCAATGGCCTTGTGATAAAACATCTGTTTTTTTCCAATGGCCTTGTGGTACCTTTCAGGATGCTGTCTGAAGTCTTGAAAGGCAAGGTATTTTTGTGGTTTCCTGTTGCAGGCAGGGTTGAAGCTGGCTTTTGGGACAGGCTCATGGCATCATCTTTGCAATATTCATATGTCCACAATCAGTTGTGGTAATTGCCTGCATCTGAAAAGGTATTAATACCATCATTAAGTGTTGTATAGATGACTGCATCTGGTGCACCAGCACTGGTTGCACAGACGTCAGCACTGGGGCCACTGGGACCTGAATGAAGGCAAAGTAGTGTCTTGGTGCTGACATCACTAGTCACTATTTGGCATAGGCCACAACTAATACTAGATGGGTGCTGTCAGAAGCATAAGTTCTGAGTAGGAAGTAAAGGTTAGTATTGGGGACAGACCTTGAATGCAGAGTGTTGACTACTGTATCAGTGCCAGGTGAATAAACCCTGTGTATTTATTTTGTGGTGGCATCTGTACTGGCCTGAAAAGGCAAAAAGGCAAAAAGGCAAAAAAAAAAAAAAAAAAATATATCTATATATATATATATATATATATATATATATATATATATATATATATATATATATATATATATATATATATATATATATATATATATATATATATATATATATATATATATATATATATATATATATATATATATATATATATATATATATATATATAAATATACATATATATATATATATATATATATATATATATATATATATATATATAGAGAGAGAGAGAGAGAGTGCAGCGGTTATGCTGACTTACAGCAAGAGGTTCTCTGGTTCGATCCTTGGTTGGGATGCCTTCTGTGCGGAGTCTACATGTCCACCCTGTGGTCACGTAGGTTTCCTCTGGGTGTTCTGGTTTCCTCTCACATCCCAAAGACATGCTGTAGGTGGATTGGATACTCTAAACTGGCCCTAGGTGTGAGTGTGTGCATATGTGTGCCTTCTGTGGAAGGTTGGGCACCGGGCTGGCAAGTCAACACCATAAAACTCCACTGCCAGTCATGAGCAGACAGGTGATCTGCTGTGGCAACCCCTAACTGGGAAAAACCGAAAGAAGAAGATAGATATACAGATAGCTATAAAATCCAAGGTGAGTGATCCACATTTTGAATATTGGTTTTGGCAATGGGAGTCTCAGTATAGTGGTGGTGGAGATATACCTAAAGGAGTGGAAAAGAAAAGCTTGCAGTGACCATGAGCACAGAAAATGAGACTAGGAGAAGCCACCTGCTGTTATGTCTTTAAATTCCAGTTAGCCTGAACTATTTATTTTATTCAAAGTCTGTGAGAAGAGAATGTTAGAGTGAAACCAGCTTTTGTGTCAGAAAAAGTTCCATGTGTTTCAGCAATATCTCTTCAAAACATATTGTCTCTGGCTTATTCTGGAATATAAAAACATGAGACTGGACCTGGCTTTTACTGGTTTATCAGTCAGTATTGAGGGTTCCTTATGGGAAGAAGCATGCTTCTTTTGGATCACTTTAAGTTCATTGAGGGCTTGGTCTCGGGGCTAGAAACAGGTTGACATAGACAGCCAGTGTCAGAGTCAGATGACTCCTGTGACTAGTTCATCTTCCCAGTTAGGGCTAGTTTCATAAAAACACTTTTATTCTTTTTCTCAGTATCACATTTGCATTACCCAACTAATAATCCCAAGCACACAGATAATAGGGTAGTAATGTGCTCCAACAGTCAGAATTATTGTGTCTGTTTCCTGCTGCAGTGATCCTACTGCAGACATCACGATCACACAGTGGCTTTGGAGTCATGAAAGGGGAAACAGGTTTCAGGCCTCCACACCTGAAGGGGACACAGACTACAAAATGTTAAGAAAAGGTGCAATAAAATGCATAAAAATAAGGGATCACCAGTCAAAACTACCAAATCTGATCAAACTTTTTTCAGTGAAAGCAATAAAAAAATTCTTTCACATCTGAAATGGGCATTCAGCAAAAAAAAAAAAGAAATGACTATCTGAGAAAAGAGCATTATATAGGGATGAGTGGAGCCAATCAGCAACATAGACTCTCTGAGTGTCAAGGGTTCTTAATGCCTTCTGCAAGTCTTACTAAAAGGGTATCTTCTTAACAGACTGGGGCTAGTATTCTGAGACTCATAGCACCCTGCACAATCCTGTTTGCAGGAGGATGGTCAGTGGATTATACCAGAGGGATTCAGCGACTGCTGCAAAAGTAAGTACAGCAGTAAGAAGGCTGCAGTTCCTGGTGCAAGGCTGGTCTTACTGACAAAGGCCATGTGCAAATGTGGCAGTCCAGGGGCTTACTTCATCATTATTGCTGATTAGCCATATGTTCTTCCCTGAAATTTTTTGCCAGGATAGGAATATACAGCAATTCAAAGAATAGCTCTACCTTGCTGTCTGGGGATGACCTGGAAAAAGTGCATAGCATCTTCTGACATCATACTTCCATTCATTCCTATGGCAGGAAATAGATTCTTAGCTCCTAGCATCTGGTGTGTGTGTGTGTGTGTGTGTGTGTGTGTGTGTGCGTGTGTGTGTGTGTGTGTATTTGTGTGCGTGCGTGTGTGTGTGCGTGTGTATGTGCGTGTGCATGTCTGTGTGCATGCATGTGCACGTGTGTGTGCACGTTTGTGTGCGTGCGTGTGCATGTGTGTGTGTGCGTGTGTTTGTGCGTGAACGTGTGTGCGTATGTGTGTGTGTGTGTGTGTGTGTGTGTGTGTGTGTGTGTGTGTGTGTGTGTGTGTGTGTGTGTGTGTGTGTGAGAGTGGGTGGGTATATGAATGTGCCTGAATGTCAGTCTATGTGTGTGTGTCTGTGTTTGTAGGTGCCTGAGCAACTGCATTTTTTGGGTTGTTAAGTGGAACATTAACAATGGTTACCTGTATTTGTGCACTGCTGACATCAGAGATATGATAATCAGCTGCTAATTAGCAGATGCTCCATACAGCTTTATCATGTCTCTGAATAACATTATATTACCATTGCGCTATTGGGCATTGCCAAATAGTTCTGGAGTTGATATATATATATATATATATATATATATATATATATATATATATATATATATTTTTTTTTTTTTTTTTTATGAACGCCGGCCTGGATTTTATTTAGAAATAATGCATTATACACTCTGCCCATTTGTGATGCTAAATTCTGAAAAGGAATTTAGTATCATGTACAACCATACATGGCCTAGTCTCCCTTTACCTATGACCTTGTGATTTTCTGCAGTTGGAAAGATCTAACTTATCACTCAGCTGATATACACACATCTGCCCTTAAAATCTACCAATACCTGTTCTCTTTCCCACACAACTATGCCGTTTATATGAGACCAAGATAGATTAACATGTGGTTGGGGAAACCACAGTGTACCAGTTACCTACAGATGAGAATACTGACTCTTGCCTGCCCCTTCCATGCATCTTTATTCATTATGAATGCCTGCTAAGTCTGTTTCATTTTGTAAGATACTTACCTCCCCTACTCTAAGTATCAAAATAACCACAATACATAAGCATTCTGTGTTGTTTGCTTGCCTGCCCAGCATGTCTAGCAAATCACAATGTATTCTCTGAAGATCATAAACGTATAAATTAGCAAATGAATGGACACTTTTTATTTTCACTACTGTAAGATACCAATCACCTGTCAAGTGACTGCCTACACTTCTTTTTTTTCTTTTTATTTTGTGTTTGATACAGGAGAACACCCATCATGAGTTCACCAGAACAAACTATGGAAATTGTGACAGACTCCAATAAATCAATCATTGGAAAGAACTGGAATGAAAATCTTCATTCAATAAACTAATTTCGTTCCACAGGGAACATTATTTATTCATTTGTCTTTACAGGTATGCACCTAATAAAATGGGACTACCGCTGCATGAATTCTATCCTTTCCAAAGAAATTTGTGAGACTTCTGCTCCTATCCCAACTGTGGTACTTCCAGACTAATGCTTTCTCATCTCTTCTCCCTAGGTTCCACATCCATGAATCCTGCTGTGACAATTTTTTTTGTGTCTATATTATAACATAGAAGTTGCAAAACTTTGAATGTTATAATATCGAACCCACTACATCGAAGGCTGAAAATAGCGAAGGAGCGGAATATGAAATTCTTACCTAGGGCAAGATTTCGGTGGGCCATTCAGTGGCTTCGCTATTTCCTCCACTGTGGTGCGATAGTTACGGACCTTAGGGTTAGGGTGCGGGTTAAGATTAGTGGATAGATAGAAATGTATATACAGTTTAGTGTAGGGTTAGAAGTAGATTTTTGTTAAGTGTATGTGTGTTTGTATTAATTTGTTTGTGTATAGTTTCGTAGGGTAAATGTGCGATAGTTACGGACCTTAGGGTTAGGGTGCAGGTTAAGATTAGTGAATAGATAGGAATGTATGTATGGTTTAGTGTAGGGTTAGAAGTAGGGTTTTGTTAAGTGTATGTGTGTGGTTTATTTATTTTGGTTTGCTTATGTTGTGTGAATGTTTCTTGGAACATCAATTTTTTCCCTGGGAAAAAATTCGCTATTCTGAGTGTTCAATGTTATCATATTTCGAAATTCCAAGTTCAAGCTTATGGTGTTCGATATTTTGGAATTTCGAATATATGATATAGACCCAATTTTTCTATACCCAGAAGGTGTGCTATTTTATTGATCAATTAATTCCTTTTAGCCTTCAGTAATTATCTAATCTAGCTTAGTTTTACAGGTTAATAAGTGAATATCATCCCTGATGGGACATTTTAAACCTAGCCGTGCTTAACAGATTTACACATGAAAGGATTCAACACCACTCATATCTCAGTCATAGTCCTCTAAATGGAGAATTAACAAGATAGGCCACTGAAGCACTTCTGCAATGTCTGAGCAGACAGTAAACAATCAAGGATCATGTGTCTCTCTCATATTACTGTTTTTATGAGTCATATTCCTTAATAGCTGCCAGTGGCATCAGGTTTCCATCTTAGCATTTTAATGGCTTTCCTTCTGTGCTTCCTGACTACAGTCTGTTCATTTATACATGTGGCATTGCTAAAGTAATGAAGCTGGGAAGTCACTCTTAAAAAACATCTTCTTTCAAAAATAATCCTGATTTCAACTGAAAAAAATTAGTCCACAGCATTTTACAAAATGCAAACCATGCCTGTCAGGTTACCTTCCAGACAAAAATAACACCTGGTTCCAAAAAGTCTTGGATAATACTGGACATTAAATAAATTCAGTTATTATGTCCAACATTTGCTTAACTTTCACCACTGGTCCACATTAATTAGACAACTTTGTTCCTCCAAAGGTAACAGGTAACGTAAAGAAATATACAGCCTTTTTCCAGGCAATAGAAAAAGTCTGCCTTGGGTAGTCTCAGATTCACACACTGGGCTGTAGATTTGCAGGTCAGCAAAGTAAACCCTTCCAAGTCTATGCTTTTATTTAAAGGAAGTATCTTACATCTCCAGATGCATCTTAAAAAGTATCATCACTATGACAAACCAGAAAGTGTCTTGATTAATAAGTAAATCAATATAAAATCTGAAGAATGAACAAGGCATGGTTGGGAGGGTGGCTTAATGGCTAAGGTGTTTGCCTTACAAACACAAGATGCAGGGTTTGAGTCTCACAAGGGATAATTGGCTAGGCTTAAAATGGCTCGCAAGGGCAGTTAGCTTAGTACTAAACTATGAACTATGAACCTATGTAGTTTTGTTTAGAAGCAAAATAAGAAAGAAGAAGCAACAGTGGTAGATGAAGTAGCCATGCAAATAATTAGGAGGTTACAGGAAAGCAGGGATCATATGCTCCCATGATAATTAAAGTAGGTCCAATTTAACAAAATATCTAGATCTATATCTAATATATATACATATATATATATATATATATATATATATATATATATATATATATATATATATATATATATATATATATATATATATCAATATGGGTCTACCTGAAAATGCCGAAAGTGCACAATGCCGATGACGAGAACACCGACACTGGAAGATCGACAACGGGGAAGACTGACAGTTGAGAACACCGACATGTTAAGATAAGTGTGCAATAGGGACGGACGTTAGGGTTAGGGTGTGGGTAAAATAAGTGTGTGATAGTGACGGACGTTAAGGTAGGGTGCGGGTCAGTTAAGTGTGCGATAGTGACGGACTTTAGGTTTAGGGGTTTAGGGGCAGGTTAAGTGTGTTAGGGTTAGGGTGCGGGTAAGGTAAGTGTGCGATAGTGACAGAGTTAAAGGTTAGGGGCAGATTAAGTGAGTTAGGGTTAGGGTGCGGGTAAGGTAAATGTGCGATAGTGATGGACCTTAGGGTTAGGGTTTGGGTTAAGGTTAGTGCATAGATAGTTGTGTATGTAAGGTTTAGTGTAGGTTTGTTAGGTTTTTGGTGTGCTTGTGTTGTGTGTGTGTTTTTCGGGAAAGGTATTTGTTTTGTTGATTGTCGGGATTTGGTTTGTCGGGCATGTGAAGTTTCGTGTTTTTGAACTTTCTTTTTTTGTCATTTTTTTCGTGTCGGTTATTTTGTTGTCGGTGTTTTGGCATGTTGGTGTTATCAGGTAGACCCATATATATATATATATATATATATATATATATATATATATATATATAGATATATATATATCTTTAGATTTTCATATTTAACTATATATATATATATATATATATATATATATATATATATATATATATATATATATATATATATACAGAGAGAGATGGTCATAATATTAAATTTCTTAGAAAAGAGGCCCTTCTTAGCGTAAATTAAGAGTTTTCTACTAGGTAAACGTACCCTTCCACAGCTTTGCATTATTTCATTTTTTATTTATTTATCAGCTAAGGAACAGGCCCTGTTCAGTCATGACCTGGACCACAAAAACAAATGTACATTAACATAGGTACATAAATCATACAGGCAAATTTTTAATGCAGCAACTCAGCATGCTTTCACTTTGCTTCTGTTAACTGATTGACATGTACATTTGTGAAATGTATGAAGTCTTAAAACATACTATACCTTTCCCTTTAATTTGTTGATATTTTTTAACAGAAATGTCAGACACTGGAATTAAGATGAAATATCTCTGGCCTTCTGAATTGTTTTGTTTTTAAATTACAGATTCTTAACAACTGTAACTTGAGGCAAAAAAATGAAAAGAAAAATTATAACCACTTAAACTGATATAGAGATATTAGTTTTGCTTAGAGGAAAATGGCCTATTTCCATCAAGTTCTAGGGGAAGAGTATTTCTCCTGAGACCTCTGCTAAAAATGTGCTTTGGCTTAGTCAGACTATTCCACTGAACAAATAGAAATAAATACATCAATAAATTAAAAAAAAAAAAAAGCCACAGCAGATTATATAACAGCACTAAAAATAGCATGGAATGCAATCGGCTATTGACCAAATGAGACCTTTTTAAGCCTACCCACACTTCCTATTAAAATCTGCTAAGTACTGGTTCCCAAGGGTTTTATGGGAGTATATATACTTTGGCAAGGGTGACTCAGCATTTACAAGCTTCCTTTCTATAAGAAAGACATAGGTACAAGGCCAGGGGTATATTTACAATTCCCCATCCACTGACCCAAGTTTCACTTGAATGAGTGCAGGGGTGAACTCTGTATCACATGGATGGGAAGCTTTTTCCAGAGAAGGGGGAACCTCGAAGCAGTTTAGGTCTCTTGGTCAGGTGTATATGACGCTGTTTATTTTACAGATGTGCAATAGGTCCATTAGATCTGGATCGGGGATGCTCGTTTCAAAATACTCTTTCAGAATTTTGGGGATATTCAGAAAAAAATAGCATGGTGTATTTAGCAAAACAACACACTAACATATGTTTAGAGTGCTGAAGTCCCTTTTCTGCTATCTGGATACAGTCATGGCACAGGGTAGTATGCTACAGGGATCTGCAGAAAATATTTATGATCCATGCCATGAAATATAACATGGTTCTGGAAAGCAGTTGCAACATGGAGGCACCACACTCATCACAACACTTGAGGAAGAGCTGGATGAGGAGTTGTCACAGGACCCTGATGCAGTGGTACCCCATGTGAGGCAGAGTCAGGAGCAATATGTCATGGCGCTGGGAAAGAAATGGCATCTAGTCCACAACTATTAGGAATGACAAGACTAACACAGAATACATTTATGGGAGGAAATAAGCCACCCAGTCTATCCATTATAGTCCACTGACTGGCCACATTGTGTATCAGACATTAAAATACTCATACAGACCATAGGAGTGGGCAGAGAATAGTCACCATAATTTGTAAGAATGGGGGTTGGACACAGAGTAACTGGACAGCAAAGGTAACAAACGTAGAAGAGTCAATGATAGTGGATGAAGTAGTTATACAAATAACTAGGAGGTTGTGGGAAAGCAGAGGTCATATCCTCCCATGATGGAGTAGAGCTTCCTTTGGTGGAATATTGGCTAGGTGTACTTTGTGGCCTTGCAGTCTCAGTACTGGAAGCATCCTGACCAATGGACAGTGTACCACATCTACACCATGTAGAGGAATCCAGTGGTGGCCCCTCCATGTGGTGTTCCAGTGACTGTTATCCCCAGAAACAGGCACAATACATGCTGTTGATGGAAATGTGATAGTGATGAAATGTGAGACAATGACTGGTTTGCCTGGTGGGGTGTACCCACAGTGAAGCTAGAACAAAATCGACCGTGGTGAGTATTTGACAATATCTTCATGGAGGCACCAAAAGTTGTCAAGTGGGCTACCTTTCCCTCAGCAGGTACTGCTCCAGATCACTCTATAACATGTCACTCTATGTTTGTTACAGGATGTCTCATAGTCCACGCAGCAGTAACAGAGCCTCATGTAGGCCACACAGCATACTCATCATCTCTGGCATTGTATGATTACTGGCAATCTGTGCATGGACCATTTTCCTGAACATTCACTGAGTTATATCAAGGGTGACACCCAGATACAAGCATGTACTTCAGTCATGGCAGCAATGGCCACCTACATGCCTCTTACCTGTGTTGGGTACAGACATTTCAAAGGCAGTGTGGCTCTCAAATGCCATCTGTGTTGCTGACTCATGTGCAGCTTGGGTGGGGTTAACATGGAGAGGATATCCAGCACTAAACACAGGCTGTCAGAGGCTCACCTTCCCCCACCACCATCACTTCAGCTGTGGGTGATATGAGTGTACCCTCCATTGTCAGCAGCAGTGCCACTGTGTCATCAAACTCTGCTATTCACAAAGTGCCATGACTATCAGTCATTGGCAACTACTGACATTAAGCATCATCTATCCTTCTGAGTTAGAACCTCTCTGAGTGGCATTTGTGAATGTATACAGGTAACATACCCTCTGGTGATGCTGGATTGTATTTCTGACTTCCAATACCATGTGGTGCACAGAATGCTACATGCCAATTGTATACATAGCCCAAGGGCAGAAATGTACCTTGTAGTGCATGTTGCCTCTGTTGCAGACTTGATGCCAATGTGTGACAACTGTGCATAATGCACTTGTCTGAAAGAATCATTCATAGTTGAAAGGTGCTGTCCTACAGGAATGGCACATGCTACTAATCATCTGGTGCATCCTCAACATACACTTTGGAATGTGTAACCAGCCCTGCTCCCAAGTCCAAGCCTCTACTAGGTATGATGGTTCTAGAAGCAACATGAGATATATGCAAAAGACCCCATAAGGACATCAGGTGTTTCAGCTATATGGCAAGTCTGAATGTCCATGACTTTTTTTTTACGTTTGTTATGGACAAATTCAGGCCAATAAAGCCAGACCCCACTAGCTGTGGACATGCATGTTTCGGCCTTCTTATGACCTCATCAGCACAGCATAAATGGAATGTTTGGCCAACGTTTGGAAACTCAGGGTTTTCGTACCCAACTGATGTCCATTGACTTAAAAAGAAAAAGTCCCACATTTTCTCCAGCCAGCTGTGTCAACATGGGCATCCTGAGAAAGTGTAGTAACTGCCTCATGTTCACTGACAACCCTCTGCTCCTAGACCACACAAACTCAACATGTGAGAGATGCAACTATATTAAGAACCTTGAATCCATGCTGTCTCACACACCAGTTAGTACGTATGACAATGAACGAGTCATCAGCACGCTCACCTCACCCCCTACACCACCCAAACCCACATACAACATACCTACATATGCTGAGGTCCTCATCAGAAACAAACCTAAACACCAGAGACCTCCCAAACACAAACACAAGCTCACTACACATAATACATCCTCAGAAGAACACAATGCACATAATCGCTCACATACAAGTGTTTCACCTGTCATGCCCTTCAGGGAAAACACAAAACCAAACATATTAGTCATAGGCGAATGCATCGTGAGACACACAGATGTCCCTCTCACCAGGCTGGATAAGGAAAAGGTCATGGTCAGCTGTCTGTCAGGTGCCAGGATCTGCCATATCACACACACACTCCAATCTCTCAACACCAGGTACTGTTATGACTCTGTCAAAGTCCATGTTGGTGTGAATGACTTGAGATGTACCTCTCTGGACTATATGAAGAAAGACATGATTGAGCTCTCGGACTATGTGTCTCAAGATGGTACATTCCTAGCCTTAAGCAGAATTTACCTTTACCTAGGATGATGCCTCAATACAAATAGAGAATGACTGACTTCAATAATTGGCTTAGCTTCTGGTGTCATTCCAAGGGGATACAGTATCTGTCAGCCTGGGATGACATAATCGACAGACCTCAATACTTTGCCAGAGATGGTCTTAATCTGTCACTCCTGGGATTTCAGCTACTGGCAAAGGATCTTGCCCCCCTCCATAGTGCCTTTTTTTAGGCAGTATCTCAAGGACAAAATTCCTGACCTAAGAACTCCATCCAAGAACAACCTCAAGGTTTTGCTGCTAAACACTAGAACTCTTAACATGAAACTGCATTCACTGGAAGCAGTCCTCACCTTGGAAACCATAGCCATTTATGTAGCAATGGAGACCTGGTTCAAGGCTGTGGAGAGTACCCCAGCCATATCAGGCTATATCTCCTTCCACATGTTCACATGACAAACTGAAGAAATGAAAACTAAAGGAAGTGGTGTATCAATATTCATTAAAAATAAATACACCTCCAGATTGGTTAAACAGTATAATTCCCTGGAGATATTTTAGGTGCAATTAACTGTTGGTAGGACACCTATTCAAGTCATTGCCAGCTACAGAGCCCCTTCCATGAATCAGGACACCCACTCTGCCTATTCGGATCTACTTGAGTCTATCAAGATACATCCGAACACCATGGTTTTGGGTGACTTTAATTACCCATTCACTGAGTGGGGAAATTACATATGCAGAAACTCAGTTGCCCAGTGGTTCCTTGACTTCATTAACTCCAATGCCCTGGCCCAGCTAGTTGACACCCCCACATGGGGTGCCAGCATCCTGGATCTGGTACTTACCAATATGGTGGGACCATTGTAGCACCCCCATTGTGAGGTCTTCTCTGGTGAGATTTGATCACAAATCAGTCTCACTTAAAGTTACTATCACACCTGACCCCCCCCCCCCATAGCACAAGCCAAACTAAAAAACATTTCCAAAACAGATTATAACCTCTTACCTGATGGTATAAATAGCTTCACTGCACCCCCTCTCTCAGATGGAACTGACAACCATGCAGTGTTCTACGCAAATGCTTTATACAAACACCTGAACAACTGCATTGACACGGCTGTACCTAACAGGACCAAAACCAGCTCCTTGAGGAAAAGCAAACCTGTCTGATGGACAACTGCCATTAACAGGCTTTTCAATAAGGGGAAGAAATCATTGTCTAAGAGTAAAAGGGAGTGAGCCCCAAACTGGAAACACTCCCTCCGCAGCTTAAACTAGCAAATAAGACTCATTGTGAAATCCTCCAAAGCTAACTACGAATCCAAATTAGCTTCCTCAACTAAGGGCAACCATAAGGCATTCGTTAGTTACAGCCATAACCTAAAAGGAAAGGCTCAGATTTGTGCCAAACTGGTCATTAATGCTACCACATATACCAAGCCTGTGAATATTGCTAACTGATTAGCTGACAGGTTCTATGAAAACTTCACTCCACCTTCCCTGTCACACTTACCCCAGGACATCCCTACCACCTGTCCTCTACCCTGTATCTCTAAACAGCAGGTGGTGAACACCCTCTCTAAGGTCAAAAGCACAGCATCCACAGAACCTGATAACATCCCAGAGTGTATCCTACATCAGCTCAAATAAGAATTAGCAATGCCACTGAGTACTCTTTTCAATCATAGTCTAAGCACTGTCTTTTTCCCAGCTGAATAGAAGAAGGCCACCATTATCCCATTGCACAAAGGTGGTGCTTCCACTGACCCCAGGAACTATTGACATATTAGCCTGACTAGCCTTATCTGTAAGGCCATGGAGATAATCATCAGAGACCTTATCAACAAAGTCATCGGTAACTTCCAAACACTTCACCCTACTCAATTTGGATTTGTCAAAGGGAAATCATGCCTGTTAAACCTGGTGGACTTCTTCAAGACAGTCACTAAGGCCCATGATGAGGGAAAATCTATGCACACAGCCTACCTAGACTTAGCCAAGGCTTTTGACACTATTCCCCACTCAGGCATAATTGACAAACTCACCCAGCTAAGTATCAACCTATATATAATTAGATGGGTCACAAACTGGATCACTGCTAGAACCCATAGAGCCAAAACAGGGGACTCCACCTCCAACAGCAGACCTGTAACCAGTGATGTTCCACAGGGATTGGTCCGGGGACCTATATTGTTTGGAATCTATTTATCTGAAGTGCAAGCTAAAACTAAAGGTCTGTGGCTGTCAAATTTTGCTGATGACTGCAAACTGGGAGCAGTTATAGAATCTTCAGTGTCAACATCCTACAAGAGGGTCTTACACAAACAAATGACTGGTGCCAAAGTCATGCCCTTAAATTCAATGCAAAAACATATATTATCATCCCTTTCAGTAAGAGTGATGTTCCTGCTAGGTACCACATCAATAACAACACCCTAAGTACACACTCAGTGGTGAGAGACCTAGGCACACAGGTTAACAGCAACCTTAACTTTGATCACCATGTCTCCACTGTGGTAAGAAGGGCATTCTATATTGCTCATCTCATATGTAAGGCCAATAACTGATTTCAGTGCCCCTTTTGGTATGTGCCTTTCCAATTTCCTGCAGCAATTGGAGAGACCACAAAGGTTCCTCACAAGGTAAATTCAAGATCTTCAGCGTGTGTCCTATGAAGACCATCTGAAATTACTGTCACTTTATTCTGTTTCATACAGACCACTTGGAGGTGATCTCTGCCTTGCATATAAGGCAATCTCTGACTCCACTTTATTGGAAATGTTGCATAAACGTAAATCAAATTGTACATGGGTTACTCGCTCTATTGGCCTTAACCTAGTATGTGACATTAATAGAACCTGCTGGAGGGACAGATTTGTCTCCTAGATGTTAACACACCTTTGGAACAGAGTCCCGCTTCATGTCAAGCAGAGCACCTCACTGGCCCTCTTCAAACACAATCTGGATGATTGGAGAGGTAACCATAAGTTCACCCCAGGGGTTCCACCTATGTCCCTCTTGGACAGGGGTGATAGGTGCTGATTGTGGAAATAAGGGTAAAACTTGGCTAGACTTGTAATGGCACTAGGATCATTAGCCTAGTAACATCCTATGATCCTTCTAAGCCAAGTACAGGTCACCTCACATTAGTCTGTAGGAGACAGAGTGCAAAGGTAAGGCTTTGAGGCTGTCTGCATTTTCCATGTGGTTTATGCCTTGTATTCTTGTCTAAGGGACCTTTGTGGGTGCTCCAGATGATAGATATGCCTGGTAATGCACATACCAAAGGGAGCATTGTGCTCAATTACTGGTCTAATGATAGTTGAGTAAAGTGGGATAATGACATATTTAGACCTGGATGTTATAACCTTGCTTACCAGTTGTGCAATATGGAATGATTTTCTTACAACAGCAGACACATGACTGTCAAAAGATTAGTCACTGACCACATATGTTCCCAAGTCCCCAACTACTAGGTCTACTCTTAGAGGAGTATTGTCTCTGTGGTAATTCCCAGAGGTGGCTGACTTTCCAAAGGATACTATTATACATTTTTGTTAATCAGTTTTAGACCATAGCTCTGGCAGCAATTACTGATTTACAACAAACCCTCTTGAAGGATATTAGTGTCCTTGGGAATTCTATAATTGTGCAGATCTTACAGTCATAGGTTCATAAGTTCATAGGTAAGTACTAGGCTATTGGCCCTAAGGCCTATACAAGTCTAGTCAAAAAGGTACCCTGGCTTTTTCCACCCAAGAAAATTATTTTCATATGCCCCTGTCAAGCAGAACCACAGACATGATCCCTGGGATGAATTTCCTATTACCCATCCAATCATCAAAATTTTTCTTGAAGAGTGCTAATGAGGAGCTCTGTTTGACATAGATAGGTAGTCTGTTCCAGAGTATGGGAAGTCTCTGGGACAGGAATCTATCCCTCCAGCATGTTCTGTTTATTGTGGTGACAAGGTTTATGTCCCTAGAGTGTGTTGCTCAGAGGGATTAGGATTTCTTTAAGTGGTCTGGGGACCTCTACTGTTTGGAATCTATTTATCTGAAGTGCAAGCTAAAACTAGAGGTCTGTGGCTGTCAAATTTTGCTGATGACTGCAAACTGGGAGCAGTTATAGAATCTTCAGTGTCAACATCCTACAAGAGGGTCTTACACAAACAAATGACTGGTGCCAAATTCATGCCCTTAAATTCAATGCAAAAACATATATTATCATCCCTTTCAGTAAGAGTGATGTACCTGCTAGGTACCACATCAATAACAACACCCTAAGTATGCACTTAGTGGTGACAGACCTAGGCACACAGGTTAACAGCAACCTTAACTTTGATCACCATGTCTCCACAGTGGTAAGAAGGGCATTCTGTATTGCTCATCTCATATGTAAGGGCATTGCCTAGACAAGAAAAGAAGTTATAACCTCCCTGTACTCTTCCCTCATCAGGCCAATAACTGATTTCAGTTCCCCTTTTGGTATGTACCTTTCCAATTTCCTGCAGCAATTGGAGAGACCACAAAGGTTCCTCACAAGGTAAATTCAAGATCTTCAGCATGTGTCCTATGAAGACCATCTGAAATCACTGTCACTTTATTCTGTTTCATATAGACCACTTGGAGGTGATCTCTGCCTTGCATATAAGGCAATCTCTGACTCCACTTTATTGGAAATGTTGCATAAACGTAAGTCAAATTGTACATGGGTTACTCGCTCTATTGGCCTTAACCTAGTATGTGACATTAATAGAACCTGCTGGAGGGACAGATTTGTCTCCCTGATGTTAACACACCTTTGGAATAGACTCCCGGTTCATGTCAAGCAGAGCACCTCGCTGGCCCTCTTCAAACACAATCTGGATGATTGGAGAGGTAACCATAAGTTCACCCCAGGGGTTCCACCTATGTCCCTCTTGGACAGGGGTGATAGGTGCTGATTGTGGAAATAAGGGTAAAACGTGGCTAGACTTGTAATGGCACTAGGATCATTAGCCTAGTAACATCCTATGATCCTTCTAAGCCAAGTACAGGTCACCTCACATTAGTCTGTAGGAGACGGAGTGCAAAGGTAAGGCTTTGAGGCTGTCTGCATTTTCCATGTGGTTTATGCCTTGTATTCTTGTCTAAGGGACCTTTGTGGGTGCTCCAGATGATAGATATGCCTGGTAATGTACATACCAAAGGGAGCATTGTGCTCAATTACTGGTCTAATGATAGTTGAGTAAAGTGGGATAATGACATATTTAGACCTGGATGTTATAACCTTGCTTACCAGTTGTGCAATATGGAATGATTTTCTTACAACGCAGACACATCACTGTCAAAAGATTAGTCACTGACCACATATGTTCCCAAGTCCCAACTACTGGGTCTACTCTTAGAGGAGTGTTGTCTCTGTGGTAATTCCCAGAGGTGGCTGACTTTCCAAAGGATACTATTATACATTTTTGGTAATCAGTTTTAAACCATAGCTCTGGCAGCAATTACTGATTTACAACAAGCCGTCTTGAAGGATATTAGTGTCCTTAGGAATTCTATAATTGTGCAGATCTTACAGTCACAGGTTCATAAGTTCATAGGTAAGTACTAGGCTATTGGCCCTAAGGCCTATACAAGTCTAGTCAAAAAGGTACCCTGGCTTTTTCCACCCAAGAAAATTATTTTCATATGCCCCTGTCAAGCAGAACCACAGACATGATCCCTGGGGTGAATTTCCTATTACCCATCCAATCATCAAAATTTTTCTTGAAGAGTGCTAATGAGGAGCTCTGTTTGACATAGATAGGTAGTCTGTTCCAGAGTATGGGAAGTCTCTGGGTCAGGAATCTATCCCTCCGGCATATTCTGTTTATTGTGGTGACAAGGTTTATGTCCCTAGAGTGCGTAGCTCAGAGGGATTGAAATTTCTTTAAGTGGAGCATGTCCAACAGCTCTGGGTTTGACATAGCTTTGCATGTTAGGCAGAGATCACCTCTTAGCAGGCGATATGCGACTGAGTAAAGCTGGAGTTTTTTGAGTCGGACTGCGTAGGGCATCTGTTTGAGGCCAGTAATCCTATGTGAGGTATTTCTGCAGCCTTTCCAGTTGTTGTAGATGTCTTGTGAGGTACATACCAAAAGGGGTGTTGTACTCTACAATGGGTCTAATGAGTGATGAGTAGAGGGGAACAATTACCTCTTTTTTTCTGGATGAGAAACCTTTTGTGATGAGGTGTGCCATGTCGAAGGATTTCCTGACCACTGTGGCGATGTGATTATCAAAGGAGAGACTACTATCCATCTGTGTTCCAAGGTCTCTTATCACACTTTCAGTGTTAAGTAGACTACTGCCTATGTGGTAGTTCATGGGTACAGAGTTTTTACCAAAGGGGATGACAATGCACTTTTTGGCATTGAGCTTGAGACCATGGCTTTGACACCAGGCATCTGTCTCAGTGAGGCCCTTTTGTAGGATGTCCACATCATTAGGAGTTTCGATTATGGCTCCTAGTTTGCAGTCATCTGTGAATTTACTTAGCCAAAGACATTCTGTGTTAGCCTGTACTTCAGAGAAGTAGATACCAAACAGGAGAGGATGCAGGACTGAACCCTGTGGTACTCCACTTGTCACTGGTCTGAAGACGGATTTGGAGTCTGCTACTTTCACAGTGTGGGTTCTGTCAGTAAGCCAGTTGGCAACCCATCTTGTGACATAGGGATTTATACCTAGTTTAGTGAGTCTATCTATAATTCCAGAGTGGGAGATTATTTTGAACACCTTGGCAAGATCTAGATAGGCTGTGTGAACCACCATACTCTCATCTATGGCTTTGGTGACTGCTTCAAAGAAGTCTATCAGGTTTAGGAGACATGATCTGCCTTTTACAAACCTGAACTGTGTGGGGTCCAGAGTTTGGAGATCTCCAATGTCTTTGTTTATGAGTTCCAAGATGATACATTCCATGGCCTTGCAGACCAGGCTCATCAGACTAATCAGGTGGTAGTTCCCAGGGTTTGTTGTGCCCCCCCCCCCCCTTTGTGGAGTGGGATAACCATTACAGTGTGTCATTCAATGGGCACAAATCCTGAGGTGAGGCTATGACTGAACATGGTACTTAGGTGGGGTGCCAGTTCATTCTGTAGTCCATGTAGAAGGCAGCCTGGGATGTTGTCAGGTCCCATGGATGCTGTGTTCTTGGCTTTGGTGAGTGAGGTTTTTACCTGTGCAGTCGTGATTACAGGACTGGCCCTTTAGGGGTGAAAGGGGGGAAAATATAGCACTGAACCTATTTGTCAGGATGTTGGCAATATCAGTTGGTTCTGTATATTTAGTGTCATTGTGCTGTAACTCAGAGCAGATCTGAGTGTTGTCATTGAGATTCTTGACATAGCTATAAAATGCTTTGTGGCTGTCTTTAGAATCAGTGGCAATTTTGTTTTCATAACTAGCTTTGGAGGATTTTATGAGGGATCTCAGCTTCTTACTGAGGCTAAACAGGGAGTTCCTCCAATCATGGAATTTTACTCTTTTTCACAACAGTTTCTTTCTTCTGTTGTAGAGTTTGTTTATGGCAGAAGACCACCAGATTGGCTTCCTTTTTTAGGTGGATAGCATCTTGGTACTGTTAGGGATAGCATGATCCATGCACTCATGTAAGTGCTTATAAAGTGCATTTGTGTAGGATTCAGCAGTCGTACCTCTATTGTCCGTCTGCATGGATGTCGTGAAGTTTGGCCACTTTTGTCTTAAGAAGCGTGAAGTTGGCTTTGGAGAAATTTTTTACGGTTGTTTTCCTAATGGGGGTGGGAGCGGGATGTGGATGTCTAGGGTGATTAGCTTGTGGTTGGATCTGACCAACGAGGAGCTGACTTCTGGTGTGGAACACCAGTCGCCCACGTTGGTGATGACCAGGTCTAGGATATTGCTGATCCTGGTGGGGGTGTGGATAAGTTGATCCAAGGCAGTGGAATTGATGAATTCCAGAAAACACTGAACATCCACACACTTGGTCAACTGGAGGCCTTTAACGTTAGCTTTGACTTCCAAAAAGTAGATCCCCAAAGCAGTGGCTCCAGCACCCAACCCTGAGAGACTCTGCCAATGACTACACTTTTTTTGGATAGTCTTGCATATGAAAATAATCAGACTTAAGGAGTCTCTAACTATGCAGATCAGTAGATGACCTGCCCATGTTCATAGATCATAGGAGTTACTATCGGCCCTAGAGTCCTTACAAGCCTAGCCATGTTAATCCTGAGTTGTCCCAGTTTTCCTTGGTTAAATGGATGCAATTCACAGAGCAAGTCTATGATCAACACCGACTACCCCTGTCCATCAGGGACATGGGTGCCACCCCTGGGGTGAATTTGTGGACTCCCATCCATTTGTCTAGGTTGCACCTGAATAAGGTCAGTGAGGAGCTCTGCTTCATGTGAATTGGCAGTTTATTCCAGAGGAGCTGCAAAATCTGGGAGATATATCTGTCTCTCCAGCATGTTCTGTTTGTCACAGGCTAGGAGAAGATCTCTAGAGTGAGTGACTGTTGTGCCATTTGACTTGTGATTTGACTGTCAAGAAAGGGACTTTTTAGATGTGGTAATTGTGTTCACTGCAGGTATGTTAATACAAGTGGTTTCTTTGTTCACCCTGTTAATGGCCTTGATCTTGAATTACGTGCACCTGGGAATTGTAGCAATAGAAACCTTGTATATTTAGCTTTATGTGAGAAATGCGATGCATACTACATTGGCAAAACTAACCAGAAAGTTAAAGAGTGAATAGGAAATCATATTTCTAAGTGCAAATGAGTGCAAGCGACAGGCTTTCACTAATACTCTTTACAAGCATTAGATGGACAAAGGCCATGATCATATGCTTAAATTCTGTATATTACATGTCTTGTATTAATCTATATGTGGTGGGAACATCACACACAAAATTGAAATAGATTAATTTTACTGTATTTTATGCTTAAAAGCACATATTCCACCTGGATTAAATGGCTTTGTCTCTTTGAAACCAGTACTGAATGAACTTTATCTGAAAGTTTAAACATTGTTTCTCTAATAATTTCTAATGTTTAGTAAATCCTCATCATAATTTAAGAAAGTTCTGTTTTTAATATTGTATATATTGTTTTATACATACATTTCCTCAGGCTATATATATATATATATATATATATATATATATATATATATATATATATATCCATCACCTGACCAGTATTTTACTCACGTGACCAATGTTCTAGTATTTAAACTGAAGGTTTAAATTGTATTCTAGATTTGCCTGAGAAGCAATTTTGTGGTGAAAGTTTTAACTTGCAACAATAAATTTGGATTTGGATTGAACTTGTGCATGGTTTACAGTGGTTCTCTTTTACTTTACTGTTTGGATATTTTGGCACCACTGTTTTTGTCTTCACTTCAGTTGTTTTTCTCTTTGTTTGGTGAGGTACATGCAAAAGGGAGCATTGTACTCTATTAATGGTCTGATGAGGGTCAAGTACAGTAGAGTTATAACATCCTTAGGCTTGCATTATGTCGCTTATCCCTCTCGAACATAGATGGCAAGCAGGCGGGGCATTTCATTTAGATGCTTTAATACATAGAAACACATCACGATGGATAGCATCATCATAAAATATAAACAAACTGATTAACAGATGGACCTTACAAACATACGTGTTTACATTTCAACAGCTTACTACAAAATGGCAGTCTATCTTGCACGTGCTCAGTATTTATACACGTGCAATCCCTTGGATAGCGTCTCAAAGGTACATACACACACATTGATCTACATTCTCCCTCTTAAAAAGATTGCCCTTTGTAAAAACAATATTAGAGTTAGACATGCAATACTATAGACATTAGAAACAAAACATATTCTCTGGAACTTCCTCAGGAATTGGAACACCGGACAACTCACTCTAAGATAAAGAGTCTTTCTCACAGGTTACGTGCTGTGGTATAGGCTCGGACACCGGTCTCAAATGTTGCTGACTCTGCCTAAAGTCTGCTCCTTGTGATTCCACAATGTATGATCTCAGATCTGGGCAAATATTCTTCACAATACCAATCTGATCATAACCTCTGGACATTTGCATCCTTACTAGTTCTCCTTCTCATAATGGATTGAGCAGTTTGCTGGTCATATCATAGTAGGACTTCCAGGTTATACATTTCTTCAACAGATTGGCTTTCACTGACCTGTATTTCTTGACACGTGGAACCAACAATTGACTACTGCTTGCTAATGTGGTTTGTCTCAACAGAAGTCTCTGAGCAGGTGAACCAAGATGTTTATCACGGGGAACATTTCTGAGATTCAAGATATTCAGGAAAACATCACTGTTTTCTCATTTTGATTTATCTAGTAATTGTTTTGCACTTTGAACTGCACGTTCTGCCAAACCATTTGACTGTGGGTACTCAGGGCTACTCCTGACATGAGTAAAGTCCCATTCTTCGGCAAATCTTTTGAACTGTTGGCTTCTAAACTGCGTATCATTGTCAGAAATAAATTTGTGCGAACTACCATTCACTGCAAAATGTCTCTTCATCTTAGTAATAACAGTACTGGATGCTAGGTTGGGAAGTAGGTCAATCTTGAACCAAATGGAGTAAGAGTCTACTAACACCAAATAATGTTGACCATTCTACTTGAAGATGTTGGTGGCTACTGTCGACAAAGGTAGTTCTGGAATCTGGCTTAGATGAAGTGGTTCTTTCTGCTGTTGTGACTTAGTACTGTTACACACACAAGATAAAAGTGCTCTCTCAATGTCTTATGACATAGAAGGCCAAAATACTAGACTTCTCACCCTTATTTTGGTCGAGTCAGGTCCTGGGTGACAACAATGCAAGACAGTAATGTACTCTTTATGCATGGACCTTGGAACAATTATTTTCGGACCTTTCATAATGATACCTTTGTCAGACAAAATCTCATATCTGCATGGAAAATAAGGTTGCATTTCTTGAGGTAAACTAGATTGCATTGACGGCCATCCTTCACTGATAAAGTGGTTGAGCCTTTGCAAAACTGGATCAATTGTTGTGTGATATCTCATCTCATCAAGACATGTGGAAGAAAATGTTTTCACTTCCATGACTTCAAAATCAAGGTTCTCATTCTCGTGCTATTCAATGCTGTTTTTGGGCAGTCTGGATAATGTATCAGCAAGATAAAGAAGTTTGCCTTTTTGTAAACAAGAGTGAAATTATACTTTTGCAATCTCAGCATCATGTGTTGCAAGCTGAATACATGGGCTTTGTCGAGATAGTGACTAGCAGATGGCGGCCTGTTTCAGTCTGGATAGGTTTACCATAAACATAATCATGGAACTTCGAATATGCAAACACAATTGCCAAAAGCTCTTTATCAATCTGGGCATACTGCATTTCAGTTTGGGTAAGAGTTCTCGATGCATAGGCAACAGGTTGATCCTCTTGTAGAATGACTGCACCAAGACCAAATTTTGAAACATCACATGAAGGTGTAACTGGCTTGTGAACATCATAATATCTGATGTTCACAAGCCATCGAGTATAATGCCGCATTTGGCATGTACCTCCCTAGACACATGCAACAGCTGGAAATGCCACAAAAATGCCTCACGAACAGGATCCTAGACCTTAAACACATGTCCTACTTGGACAGACTTAAAAAACTCCAGCTATTCTCTGTCTCATATTGTTTACTAAGAGGAGATCTCTGCTTGACTTACAAAGCTATGTCTGACACAGCTCTGTTAGAAATGCTACATCTAAAGAAATCCCAATCCTTCCACACCACATGCTCCAAAGACCTCAACCTTATTACCACAATCAACAGAACATGCTGGAGGGACAGGTTCATAACCCAGAGACTGCCCATGCTCTGGAACAACACTTTTCATACATGTCAAGCAGATCACCTTATTGGCCCTCTTCAAGAGAAATCCTGCTGAGTGGTTGGGAAATAGAAAGTTCACCCCGGGAATCACTCCAGTGGCTCTACTTGATAGAGGCACTGGGAACTAACATTGGGCGGCATTATGCCACGTTACTTCTATGGGCTAGGCTTGTAAAGGCTCCAGGCCCATTAGCCTGGCACACACCTATGAACCTATAAACCTATGAGAGTTGGTGGACTAGCAATTCTTTGTTTCAGAACTTCAAATGCTCTTTGCTGTTGCTCTAACCAAGACCAGGATACATTTTTATGGTTCAGCTCTCTGAGTGGTGTTGATAGTGGTCTCAAGTCTGGAATGAACTTGCCTAGATAGTTAACCATGCCAAGAAAACATTTCAGGGCTTGAAAATTGTCTGAAGATGGGATCTCAAGCTGTTTGCTTTGAAGAGTCTGGCCGTAAGCCTGAACTGGTTAATAAATGACCAACATAAGTAACTTCTTGTAGCCTGAATTCACATTTCTGTGTTCTGCGCTTAAGATTCGCTTTGCTGAGGTTTCTGTCATGCTTGGCTTCATTATAACCTCCTACCAGTAAGTTGTCTACTATAATAGAACAAGGATACTCAGAAAAAAGTAATTCCCTTGCACATTGAAACACTTTGCTTGCAGAATTTATCCCAAATGTTATTCTCAAAATTCTGTACCTGCCAAACGGAGTACTGAATGTAATGAGCAATGATAATTTCTTGTCAAGCTGAATTTGTCAACATGAACTCTGCATCTAAGACAAAAAAAAATAGTGGCATTTGGCATCAGAGCTGTGACTTCGTGAACTGTGTACTTTAGATGATAAGATCTTTTTAGTGCTTTGTTCAAATCTCATGGGTCAATACATATCCTGATGTCATCTGAGCTTTTCTTATGAGCTACCATGTAAGATACCCATTCAGTTGATTCATCTACTGGACAAATCACACCTTGTCGCACCATATTATCTAGCTCGGTTTTGACTATGTCCTGCATGGCTACTGGAACTTTTTGTGCTGGCCTGATAGCTGGACTGACCTCTGGGTATAACTTCATGGAGCACATAGCTGGAAGCTCCCCTAATTTGTCTTCAGAGAGATCATCATAGATAGAAAAAATGTACTGGGTGAAATTAGGGTAGTGGTCTTTTAAGCTAACATGGTGGACTTCCTTATTAAAGGAAAGCAGTCCCATTTTCAAACTGTCTCTGAACCTTAATAATGACTGGATGTGCCTCTTGACCACATAAAATAACAAGTCGTAACATCTTCCACTCTGCTGGAAGTAACATGAAAGCACTACTTAGACTTTGGTCTAAATTTCTTCACCTCCATAAGAAACGAGCTTTGCACACCTTGCCAAATCAATCTTTTCACCGTGACACTCTCTAGCAAATGCTTCTGCTGACATAACATTGCATTTGGAACCTGTGTCAACTTGGAGCTCTATGGGTTTGCCATTTATCCATACAGTACACAATACTTCATTCATTGTCCTTAAATCTACTGCATTGACTGTTTCATGAAACACTGACAGGCCATCCACATAAAGAGTAGGGTTGTAGCTCTCTAACTGAGCAACTCATTACTTAAAATGTTCTTTTTTAATAAAAGAATTTGGGCCTTTTGATTTACAAAACCTTTTGAAATTATTCTATTTATTGCATTTGTGGCATTGTTGACCAAAAGCTAAACATTTTTCCCTTTTAGATTCATGACTTCCACCACAATTACAACAGTTGGCAATGAAACTAGATTGATGCCCATGCTTTGAGTTTGCTGACTCACACTTATGCTTCACTGAGACTGTGCGAACTTTGGAATTTGTTAGAAAGTTCTGGATTTTACCAGTGAGTGCTGCAGGGGCTACAGTTGCTGCCATGTGCTTGGGCTGTTTCTTTTAAACACGTGCTGCATACTATCAACATGAGCTTTGTCACTGTGCCTTCTAGAGCTTTTCTCATTTGTAAGCATATATGTGTGCTTTTCTGTGAGCTCATATATCTGACAAATTGCAATGGCCTTATTCAAAGTTAAGAGTAAACCAAGTCCTATGCACGAAGGGATGCACGGTCCAAACCAAGTAGAAAGCACCAAATAGACCAGCAAGGCAGCACAGAGTTCAATAAATTTATTAGATACTGATATGAATAACAAACTAGTTTCGGCAGAAGCCTTCTTCAGTGTAAAACAGTATAGTCAAGTTCCATTGAGTCATCATTTAAATACATATCAAGAGCCAATCAAAAATTAAGCTCATGAATATTCATAAATTTGAAACATATTTTTAAAAAAACATGTTTTAAGGCACTTAAGGTTTGTCATACAAATATACAGTGGAAAATATATATACTAGTGAAGTCCGTCCATAACAGGAAAGATAACCACCAAATAAATACATGAAATTAGGCAAGTTGTTGGTATATTCTAGCATGTCCATCTGGCCATGTATTCATACTCATAATCAAATTTTTTGTCATTCAATATTTGATTAGCCACTGGCACTTGCTATTGAGCAATTCTTTATTAAAGGCACCAAAGGTATTATATATCAAGTACTTGTATTGAGAGGGCTCAAACATGCTATATCATAAAGGGGCATTTGTTCGAGGGGTTGAATTGTATATATGCGTGTGTGTGTATATAGATTTACAGTGGGCAAAACAGGTAGTAAACATTGAACAAAATATAAAAATTGGATCGACAATAGTGAAGGGTAACACCCTAAACATGAAGGCTTAAACAATTCTTCATAACAAGCATTAAAGATATTGTGTATCCAGTACATATATTGAGAGGGCTCAGACATTCTATATCAAAAAGGGGATATATTTAAGGAGTTGAATTATATATACACATATGTGTGTATATAGATATGCAATGGGAGATATAGAATGTCTGAGCCCTCTCAATATATGTACTGGATACACAATATGTTTACTACCTGTTTTGCCCACTGTAAAACATGTTTTTTTAAAAATATGTTTCAAATTTATGAATATTCATGAGCTTAATTTTTGATTGGCTCTTGATATGTATTTAAATGATGACTCAATGGAACTTGACTATACTGTTTTACACTGAAGAAGGCTTCTGCCGAAACTAGTTTGTTATTCATATCAGTATCTAATAAATTTATTGAACTCTGTGCTGCCTTGCTGGTCTATTTGGTGCTTTCTTATTCAAAGTTAAATCACTGTCTCAAAGCAAAATCTTTCTCACAGCATTATCTTTAATACCACACACAAGTCTGTCCTTTATCAACTCATCCCTTAAATCACCAAATCTGCACATTTTTATCTTATTTCTCAAGTCAGTTATATATGCTGCAAAAGTTTCGCTAGGCTTTTGATCCCTTGTATAAAATAAGTGCCTTTCCATTGTAACATTTATCTGGGGATTACACATTTCTCTGAATTTACATTTTAAACACTCAGGGCCCTCCCTTGACTCAGATTGTACAACAATATGATGGTTTCCCCCTCTCCAGTACAGATAGCAGGTGCATACACAAATGAACATTCCCTTTCTATGGCTTGTGACCCAGCTAAATTAAGCAGAATAAATGCCTTTGTACAGTCATCTTTATTAGAAAATGTAGCCTGTATGAAAATGTGGTACTCTTGCTCAAACACTCTCCAGTTCTCAGCAATATTACTGTCAAACACAAGTGCACTGTTTTTTTGAAATCCATCTGCCATGTCCACAAAGTATGTACAAACACAGTGAAAATATGGCCCTTATAATTTTGTATGAACAAACTGTTCTGTGAGCTTGTAATAACATTCAAATTACAATAAACACTTCAAAATACTGTACTTTGTGAAATATGCTCTGTAATGGCTGTATTCTGTGAAATAACTTTACTGTAACACTGCACAAACATGCAAACACTATATACACTTCTGAAAACTTGGATATCTTTGATAAATATGAAAAATATGGATTTGTGAGACGTATTGAAAAATGCAGTCATTTCCCCTTATTTTATTTGTTTTATGCAATTCAGACTTTATTTCAAACATTTTCTGTAGTAATTTGAATATCTTTATCAATATCGGATATATCAGTTTATGCAAATATCACTTAGAATGTTCTGTATGCCTTGTTTCATATTTTGAGAATAAGAATAGTGCTGAGCAAGTTTTAATATCTGAAATTCATTTTTGACCTGTTTTTTGAAGTATGCACATTATAGGGTTGATTCAACCCTTTATATTCCTCCAGTTCCAACTAGATGCCCCTCGAACACACACTGAGGAATTTGGATTCCAGCCTGGCTTTAAGTCATTTTAGACATGCCACTTCTGACACCATGTTGCTCTTCCCACTCTTACCTAGATGACAAGCAGGCAAGGTATTTCATTCAGATGCTTTAATACATAGAAACACATCAGAATGGATAGCAGCATCATAAAATATAAACAAACTGATTAGCAAACAGACCTTACATACATACATGCTTACATTTCAACAGCTTACTACAAAATGGCAGTCTAGCTTGCATGTGCTCAGTAATTATACACTTGTGCTAGCCCTTGGATAGCTTCTTAAATGTACATACACAGACATTGGTCTAGAGATGCAATGTCCTTACTTATGAGATGTGCAATATAGAAGGCCTTCCTTACTACTCTGGAAACCTGGTGGTCGAAGTTCAGATTGCTATCAACCTGTGTTACCAGATCTCACACCACTGGGTTTGAACTTGGGGAGGTGCTGTCAGTATTGTAATTAGCAGGGAATTCTGTTTTGCCAACAAGGATAGTAATGCACCATTTTGCATTCAGTTTTAGACCGTGGCTTTGGCACCAATCATTTGTCTGTGTTAGCTCCTCCTGTAATATGTTAACATTGTTAGGGGACTTAATGATTGCACTCGGTTTGCAATCATCAGAGAATATGGTAAGCCAAAGGCTGTCTACCTTAGCCTGGACTTCCAAAAAATGCTTTTCAAACAGTAAAGGGCCCAGCACAGATCCTTGTGGTATATAACTAGTGATGAGTCTACTGATAGAGGTGGCGTTACCAACTTTGATGGTACGTGTTCTGTTGGTGAGTAAATTGGCTACCCATCTAATGATCCAACGGTTGATCTCCAGCTGGGAGAGTTTCTCAATGGCACCTGAGTGGGGGATTCTGTCGAAAGCCTTGGCTAGGTCAAGACAGGTGGTATGTGCTATCTTACCTTCATCCAAGGCTTTGGTGACTTTCTCGAAGAACATTAATAGGTTTAATTAGCCTGATCTACCCTTAACAAAGCCATACTGGGTTTGGTCTAGAGTTTGAAGGTCACCTATGTCCTTGTTGATAAGGTCCATGATGATTCTTTCCATGGCCTTGCACATGAGGCTGTTTAGACTTATGGGTCTATAGTTCCCAGGGTTGGTTGATGGCCCGCTTTGTGCAAGGGGATTACGGTTGCTGTTCAATACTCTGCTGGAACAAAGCCAGTTCTCAGGCTATGGTTAAAGAGAACAACAAGTGGGTCTGCTAGGTCCTATTTTAGATTGCTTAATAAGCAGAGTGAGATGTAATTTGGTCTCACTGAGGCTGTTTTTTTGGTCTTGGAGAGCACAGATATGACCAGATATCTAGAGATATTAGGGAGAAGACTAGTGTCAGGTATGCTTTGATGGATGGCTGTTGGCAATAGAGGGTGACGTTTGTACCAAATCTGTCAGCTAGCAGGTTGGCACATAGCTGTGCCATCCACTTACCAGTTTGGCACATAGCTGGGAATTCCTTGTAGATTTTGGACATAGTTAAAGAACGCCTTCTGATTATCCTTCACTAGGGATGCTATTTTAGCTTTGTAGTTTACTTTAGAGGACTTTACAAGATTTCTGATTTGCCTGTTCAAGCTGCTTCATCCCAGTCTATATAGTTGTTTAAGTGTTTATACAAGGTATTTGCATACACCTCTACATAGGAGTCATTGTTGGCTGTGACTGCAAGGGGTATAAAACTTTTTATACTATGGATGAGTAGAATGGTAAAATTGAAAAGAGTTTTTTAGTTTTTTTGCTCTTGTGGGGGTGTCATGTCCAACAGTTACTTTGAATGAGACTGATTTATGGTCTGATCTGACCATAGAGGGCATCACACAGGTGGAAGTGCAATGGCTCCCCCCACGTTGGTGAGAACTATGTCTCGGACATTTAAGCCCCTTGTGGAGGTACAGACTATCTGTTCCAGAGAATTTCTGTAGACAAAGTCCAGGAACCTCTGGGTGAGCATGTTTGTCCTCATGTACATTTCCCAGTCGATAGAGGGATAGTTGAAATCTCCAATGACTAAGGTGTTGGGCTTTATGGTGAGTGACTGCAGTAAGTCCATGTAGGCGGTGTGCTTTTCTTTGTTCATGGTGGGTGACCTATAGCTAGCAATGTGTGGTAGGGTACTTTGCCAATAGTTAATTCGACATGGAGTAGTTTGAGAGAGTCATACTGTTTGACCAGACTTGAGGTATACTTGGCCTTATTGAAGATGGATACACCTCTACCTTTGGTTCTTTTATGCTCATTTTGAGGTCTGAACATAAGGAAGGCATTATAGCCTTGCACAGCTGGGGTACTCTCCACACCTTGAAACATTTTTCAGTGACCAAACATATGTCAGCATCTTCCAAGGTGAGGAGTGCTTCCAAGGAGTGCAGTTTCCCATTCAGACTCCTAGCATTAAGTAACAAACTTTTAATTTGTCTTGAGTGGATTTTGTTATGTCAGAAATTTTGTTGTTTTGACATTGCATAAAAAAAAGACACTATGGGTGAGGCAAACACCTTTGCCAGTATCTGAAATCCTAGAGGAGGGGGGCGGAGCCTAGATGGCCAACTGGTAACAGCTTTTTTCTTGAGCTCCACATCAGCTACTAAGAAACAGGAAAATTATTACTTTAGAATTCTGTCACTAGCTCCTTAAAGTTATACAATCTATTTGGGAATATACAATCTACTAGATTCTCAACTTTGGAGTCTTTTCTTAAAAAAATCCTGTCAAAACTAATGATTATACAACTGAACAGAGATGAGCAACTCAGAATCTTCACATTTACCGCTTAGCGTTTTAACATTCTAAACTGTCTTTTCTCTCTTTCATGAGAAGAGTAATCATGAGCACTGCTCTGAATTCAAAAGTTGTTTCTACCCTCTTTTTTCACTCAAGCACTCTCGTGCCTGTCTGTAAACTGAGCTTTGTTTAACATCATGAAGCTTGCCCGAATTGCCTTTGCATACTGTGTCAAAAATCTGTGGTCAGCTATACGAGTGTTGCTGACGTGAAACGGAGATTTTCTTTGTCTGTCTCGCTGATTTAACAGCCTGTAGTTACTTGAACATAATACCAATAAATCATTAAACTAAATGTTAGAAACCATGATAATTATTAACTTATTCAAGTAAAATAAACTAGAAAATGACTTCCATAGTTACCAAGGCAGGACTATGTAAATGGCAATGACATCACTGCTACATTATAAATCTCCTCGAGTGCTTGGGAAGTATTCTGACAGGCTGCAATCACACATACAGTATTATAAAATCCACAGTCCGCTTTCAAAACGTTGGCTTCACATACCTATAATACCAATAGAAATACCAGTTAAATATTTCCCTAACAATCGTATTTCAGAATTCTTTGTAATTTATATGAATATTAAGTTGATTATCTGCTTTCAGTAGAAGGAAAGAGAAACTTTGGACTACAAAAAAACAGTTCATCAACAGCTCCTAGCTTTAATGTCCTATGCTAATTGATAGACTAATTTATTCAACAGTGATGGAACTGCTCTTTATCAGTATCATTCTAGTACAGGATACAAAGTTCAAGCTTATCCCTTTTATGGAAATATTACTGTAGGAGTATCAAAATTTCTTATTTAGTACTAACGATATCAGAAATAAGTCTGTGCATATTAACAGCTGGACATTCGTTCACCACCTGAAATAATAGTGAACAATGACTCTCAAATAAGCCACTACATTCTGTATAAAATGTTATTCCTTGAATTGGCATAACAGCACCCCAATAGGTGATTTAATGTCTATTTGGACATACACTATATGAGATCCATAGACACTCATCTAAACAAGATCTCATTTCTTCCAGAAAGTCACATTATATTACTAAATCCAATCCACTTACCAAAGATCACGCTTTAGTAAACTGGCTGTTTACTTATGCCCCTGTGAAAATATTTGCACTAAAGGCTTTCCTACCTTACTGTGACCATTGTATCATCATCATCATCAAAAAAAGAAAAAAAAAAGAAAAAAAACACATATCGAAAAAGGTAACTTGGCCAGAACACCATTTGTGCAGACCTAACAATAAAAGCTCCAATGTCTTATTTGCTTAGATGTGTTACAGTAGTTGATCTAGACTAATTGGCATCAATGAAATTTATAAAGAAAAAACATGCAAAGTAAGATTTCAGAAGTAATAATATTCTAAGTATTATTGTAATTAACTAGGTCACCAGGGCTGACCTGGGTAAAAGGTTGAAGTCCAAGTATGTTATAGCAAAAGACTCGCTATGCAGTGTTCAAATGTTCAAATCAATATATAAGAAATGTAATGATAATGCTAAGGATCATATAGCAAATGTTTCTTTTCATTAAAAGAAAACTGAAAGGGGGAATAGAAAGAGGAAATAAACAAAGAGGAAAGAGATAAATATGTATGTACAAAAAGAGGGAAAAAGGTGAGGAAAGAAAAAAAAAGAAGGGTTTTGCTTGAATAAGTAATGAATCTTACATTTAAATGTGTTTGATATTGTTAATTCTACCAAATTTAACCTCACAATAGTAAAAACTACTCGATTGTTGATGTATTATTAAGACATGCTTCTTGCATAATTTGTTAGAAAGTAAATTTATATTTATTAGTTATTGTTGGAATCTTTCCATGGCTATATGAACTTTTTGAGTTTGTGATAGATAGGAACTGCTTGGGTAGTATCTCCTCTGTCAGCCATCACCATTTGTAAATATACATTCCATTTCCATATGTCCTGCTCATGTTTATATTATGATAATATTGTTACTATCTAGTAGCAATAAGGAAATATGTGAAATTACTATATAGAGGAGTGACAATCACATAATACCTCATAGCAAGCGAAATGCTTTGGCAATTAGTTACATGTAATTTTTATTACTATAAATACTTTAAATGCTGATCTAATACTGTATTGATTTATCCTGAGTAATACTGTTATGTTTATCTATCTTTAAATTACTGAAAATTTTACGTATCCAGATGCTCTTGAGACTTTAATTGATAAATATTATCTATACATGCTTATTATCAAATTGTTAATTCTTCATTTATATAATAATTCATACAGAAATGAGGATATGTATTTCTTAATCAAACAAAGGCTTATTGGTGAGATTTAATTGTACTAGATACAATCAAACTATGTATTACATCAATATATTGGTGTTCGCTCATGTCAATTAATCTATAGAACTTCATAAAATGTATATTCTGGAGCCTCAAACTGGGAGAATTCATTCCAAAAATTGGAAACGATGGTTAATCTGACTGTTTTCTTTTCCTGTCAGATTAGGAATGTTTTACATTCCATGTCAGTTAATGGATTTACTGATTGTTAAAAGTTTAGCTTTAGATATTTATTCTTTTTTTAGGCCTCAGTCTGATATTAAATTGTATTTTACATTGGGAAACCACACCTTATTGCTTAAATATAATTCTTCCAAGAAGGGTGAGCAAATCTTAAATATTATGATTACTTTGTTATCACATTTATTATACTTTAAAACATTAAATAAACAAGATGGATTTGATTTTTCTTTCCTTAAACGTTAATGGATTAAATAATCCAGGGAAAAGACTCAACCTATTAAAATATTTGAAATTAAATAAAGCACAAGTAATATTCTTACAAGAAACACACTTCAAAATAAATGATAGTTTTAGGTGGAATCTGAACGAATAATTAAAACTATCTAACTCCTCATTTACCAAAAGACCAGAGGTGTTCTAACACTATGGAGGTTTAAAAGTGTTATCGCTGCTCAAATTTTGTATAATTATGAAGATAAGGAAGGACTCTTATCAATTATAATAATACAATTTAGAAATAGAATTTGGACACTGGTCAATGTCTATTGGTTTCCGCGAATTGAGGTAACAACAATTAAAAAGCACTTAGAGCTCATCAGTAACATTTCTAAGGGTAGTTTGATTGTAGGAGGAGATTTTAATTGTTTACTGAATGACTTAGTAACTACTAATAAGAGACCTTTTCGTATTACTCCTATAGGGAAAAATCTTAAAAAATGGGTAGATAACTTAAAGTTATTTGATTTATTTTATCTTAGAAATGATAATTCATTAGAATTTTCCCACTGTGATTTTAGATATAGGACTCAAACCAGAACTGATATGATGTATTTATATCCCAAGATCTAAAAACAAAAATATCATGCTTTACAATAGTCCCATGCCCTATGTCTGATCATAATGCACTTATTTTTAATTTTCAAGCTGATTTTAAAAAAATATCTTTCACTAAAAGAATACCAGCATATATTACTAAATTGAAACTGTTCAAACCTTGGCTTGATACAAACGTAGAATTCTTCTTCGATACAAATTTAAACAGCGAAGTAAATGAAGTAATACTTTTGGATTCATTGAAAGCCTACTTATATGGCAAAATTATCGCATGGTTTAATAATAAAATGAAGGAGTGGGAGTTGGAATTATCTAATATACAAAAACAAATTATATTAAATAATAAAATTAATACTAGAACCATTCCACACAAGAAAAAAGAAAGTGAATCCTTAAACAAAAAATATAATGATATTTTAACTCATAAAACCAACTTGACCCTAGAAAAATTAAGATTAAATTCTTTCTCTGTATCTCCAAAATACATGCGTAATTTAACACTGAGAGTGAAAAGAAACTCTATTGAAAATAATATTGTGAGTATATTCCATGAAGGGAGAAATAATAAAAATGTTTCTGATATTGGTGATATTTTGGATGCTTTTAAGTATCACTTCTCGGAACAGTACAAAAACAAAAACATTCAACATGAATTCTCAGAACACAGCTTGAACTTCCCAGTATTTAAGAAGCTACCAGATACTTTGATTAATGAGATTCAGAAACAAATATCTCTAAAGGAAATTCTTGGGAAAATTCAGGAAAGCAAAAATAATAAATCACCGGGTATTGATGGTATTATTAATGAAATATATAAGCTTCTGCCACCTTCTGCTATATCACTCTTGCATAAAGCCCTAAATGAATCTTATTTACAAGGTAGAATTCCTCCCTCATGGAGATACTCATTAATTACTCCTATATTCAAAGAAAATAAAGACTCCCATTTATGCAAATCATATAGACCAATTTCTCTGATTAACAATGATTATAAACTATTAATGTCTATATTAGTTAACAGATTTAAGAAATCATTAACTCATCTCATTACAGAGGATTCATTTATAACAGACATACCCAAGATAATATTCAAAGAATTATAACTACTATAGATATTCTAAATAGAGACAAATAAGAGGCTCTTATGATCACTCTTGATATTGAGAAAGCCTTTGATTCATTAAACTGGAATTATCTTTTTAAAATTCTAGAATTATATAAATCCCCCACTCAATTCATTACTTTTATAAAAAATATTTATTATAATAATTTAGCTTATGTAAAATTAGGTCCATTTGTATCAAAGTCAATTAAAATTACTAAAGGTACCAAACAGGGATACCCAATGTCTCTGATTTTATTCGCTTTAGCAATAGAACCTTTTTCTTTGGAAATTCAGTCAGATCCTAAAATTATAGGCCTAAATATAAATAATCAATTTAATTCCAAGATAATGTTATTTGCAGATGATATCTTGTTTACTTTAATAAATTCCGAAGAATCCTTACAAGAATTAGATGTGCTAGTCAAAAAATATTACTATATTTCTGGCCTTAAAATTAGTAGTTCTAAATCTAATCATATGCTCTTGAATAAAAAAAATTCTAATGATAATACTAATTCAACCAATGATGAAATAATTGGGAAACATGTTTCTTCTTTGAAGTATCTAGGGATTGACCTATGTGAAAATATAGACCTAACTTTAAACACAAACTATAAAAACATTATTAATTCACTAAAAACTCTCACAGAGAAATGGAATAAATTGCATCTAAAATTTGAAGATATATTACAATTAGTTTAAGAAGAAAACGATGAGTGCACCACGGGCTGCAGAATAACTTCCAATAAAATATCACCAAAAGCTTCGTAGGGAAACCAATAGTTCACGTTTATTGTAAAAACAAACAAAAGAACTGCAGTAAAATGAGCGCTTTCGCGTTGCACATCAACGCTTCATCAGACATGAATGCAGTAAAAACCACCCCACCCTAAATGCTAAAAACTTCATGACATCACAACAATCATTAGTACAAACAGCCAAACGATGCAGAGCATTAAAACCCAACATTAATTGAAAATAAGAGATTAAACTCAATGCTTAAGGGATCTAGATGTTAAAAAAGGCTTAATGGAAAACCTATCATTAAGCCCAAACCTGTGGGCTTGTAGTTTCAGGATCCATTTGCCTTCTCTTTCTTCAGTTCTGTTTTTAAAGTTGCCCAACCTGCTGTTTTTAACAACCAACTCTAGAACTTGAAATTTAAAATTATGTGTGCTGCCAAGCTCCACTACGTGTTTCGCCAGAGCATTCATGATGTTACCTCTTGTGATGGCATAAATGTGCTCTCTAACACGCTCTCGTAGCGACCTAGTCGTCATGCCAACGTAAAATTTCTGGCATAGTTGACACTCAGCTACATATATTAAGTTCACAGATCTACAAGTGGCATAGTGTTTAAACAAATACCTCTTATTAGTAACAGGATGTGTGAAACTATCAGAGGTAGAAATGTATTTGCACTGATTGCAAGTATGACAGGGAAATGTGCCTATTTTGTGAGACAATTTTGCGTTAGAATGGCTCCTATCATAACATAATAGCCTATTGAGTGAAGACATATTCCTATAAGCCACACTAGGTCTTACATCAACCAATGATCTAATTCTCTCATCGATCATTAAGATACCCCAATGTTTATTAAGGACATCCAGGATGTGGTTATTCCTATTGGTGTATGGAATGACAATCCTGTTAACAATATCACTTTTTCTACATACAGAATGTTGTGGATGACTATTTAATCTATTGATCAAAGGAGCTCCTTCTTGTGATCTATGACGGTCACCCATTGAGATAGCATCATACACATGCTTCTTCTCATAGCCCCTAGATAAAAAGTTCTTAGCCAAATTCTCTTTGTGTTTAAGGTATGCTGCTGGTTGTGATGTTAACTTAGATACTCTAACCGTTTGGTTGGTAATGATATTCCTATGTATATGCTTCGGATGCATGCTCTCCCGGTGTAGTAAATTATTTCTCCAGCAGGCCTTCCTGTAAAGTTCAGTATCAAAGCCATGAGAACCCTTAATAACCTTAACATCAAGGAAATCAATATTATCAGGGGAATAAGTGCATTCAAAACTGAGAAAATCAGTAGTGTTATTAAGATATGACACAAAGGCCAAAAGCTGTTCAATGGTTCCTCCCCACAAGAGAAACATGTCATCTACAAATCTGTTGTAAAATTTTATATAATCAATGTATTCAGAGTTTTTATTCAAGACAAATAGACTCTCCCAGTGTGCCAACACCAAATTGGCATAGGAGTTGGCACACGGGGTTCCCATTGCCACGCCCTTGGTTTGCAGGAAATATTTATCCTTGTAACAAAGGACATGGTTGTGAAGGACAATCTCAAGGAGTGACAGATGTCTATGTATCATGTGTTCAAACAAATTGTTGTTCACTAACATAGTTCTAACAAAATCCATGCCCGTAGCATTGGGAATGGATGTAAAAAGGGACTTCACATCTAAAGTCACTAACAAATCATCCTTGTTGAAGGACGGCAAGCAGCTATATAATGCCAAATTATCAAGAAAGTTGGTAGTATCTCTTAGAATATGTTGAACCTCAGTAAGGACAGGTTTTAATACCTTGTCAAGGTATATAGAAGATGGTTCAGTCAACCACCCGCGACTAGATAATATGGGTCGCATGGGTGGATCCAATTCATTTTTATGAATTTTAGGTAGGCCCCTGAATGAGGGAACAAAAGGGTTGTCAATTACAAAATAGGTATATAAATCCCTATCAATAATACCTGTCAGCAACAAATCATATAAACTGGCATGTACACCCTTAATCAAGTCATTGAGATTATAATTGGATATTGGTAGATATGATCCATCATCTGAAAGCATGGTCTCCATTTTGCTAGAATAGTGGGAACTATCCATGACGACAATGGCGCGGCCTTTATCGGCTTGTCTAATGACAATAGCCTCATTGTTTCTTAAATTATCAAGGGCTTTTTCCTCATTAATTGTTAAATTAAAAAAATGGCATTTAGCATTCTTATTGTTATATAGCTCAAATAAATCCCTTTCAACTGCCTGTTCAAAAGCATCTAACAATGGATGTTGCTGGGGAATAAATGCAGATGGTTTCTTGAATATTGTAAATTTATCATTAACAACACCTTCATTTTGCCCATAAAGCATCTTCAAGGCTATATTTCTGGTAAATAATTTGACATCAACAATGATGTCAGTAATGTCATTGCAGCTGGATGGGATAAAACCCAGCCCTTTATTCAGAACTGATAGCTCATTAACATCTAAAATGTAGTTTGAGATATTAACTACTAAACTGTCAGTCATTACTAAATCATTAGAAAAGTCAATCAAGTCTTTACTCTCGATACCTTCTTGGTGAACGTAGAATTGTCCTCTGTGCTCTTCCTCTTGGTTGCTCTGCCCTGTGGCGACCAAGTTCTTTTTTCGAATGGTCTGAAGGGTAGGGGAAAAGAAGGTGAACCATCCCCTAGAGCAAACAATTCGTCTTCAGTTTGAATAACAAAAGAGTCTATGGGAAGCTGTTTCTTTCGCACGTCATGGTTCTTGGTGTTTGAAGTGTCCGTAACTGCAGCAATATCAGTATCAGTGTTACGACCGACATGAACCTGTGCTTCCACAACTAACAAGTTCGGATTAGGAGTCACTGAAGAGCTTTGCACATCGGCGACTAAAATGTCATTCTGATGGGCCCCTGTGGCGCCTTGAGATGACGTCATCACAGTGGAGACTCCTGTGCCAGCTTCACGGTGTTTATCCAGAGTCCTAACGGACTTAGTGGATTGATCAGTTCGAGGATGAATACTTTCCTTGGGCCATGAAAACACCTCAGATTTACTAAAGTCAAGAAAGTCTCTTTCGAGCTTTCTCTTCTTGTCTTGAAGACATTTAATATCCAAGGAAGATGTCATGTGCTTTAAGTCATTGAATAAAGTATCCAAGTGATCAGCATGTAACAACTTGGATAAGTCATCTTGTAAAACTTTAATGTCTTCTTTTAAATCACCAACAATCTTGTCGTAGTGCTCAATTTAAATATGAATGTAAGAAAATCTAGTCTCTAAGTTGAGCTTCTGCCATCGGGATAAGAGTTCTGGATTGGAATCGCCGAACGTCGGCATCTTAAGGACTCTTAAGCCCCTTGGCACTAATCTAAACTTAATGCAAGCTTCCATGTGCAGTTTCTGCCACTGCACATTACGGAGTTTATGAAGCTTAGTCTCTAACTTCCTAGTTGTTAAAGTAACTTCCATGTTGTTTCTAAAAACTTGCGCCGCATTACCGGCTTTGTTGAAGTCCGAAGAGGTTAATTTGAGTAATGGGTTGACCTCAATGTCAACGATGCCATCAAGATTAAAAGATCTCTCTCTTCCAGAAATTAGCATATGTTCAGTGGGTTTAGCGGCCATGTCCTGGCGGAAAAGTAATCACAAAAATATATTTAATAGCTCCTTTGGGCATAAAAGCACATGAAGTAAGAGTATTTATTTTTATTAACAAAGACACTGGAAATCTTTCTTGGAGACTATGAAAAAAACAAAGACTGTAACACATGGATTCTTTAGGTGATAAAAGTGTTTAACAGGGCAACAAAAATGAAATTTCATGTACAGTTTCAAACAGGGGTGGAAGGAGATACAATCAAAGGATATTTGAAAATGTTATGTAAAGAAGTACTGGGCATTTCAAAAGTTTATGATAAATTGGGTTTATGGAGCCAACATTTATGCCACCAGGTGGCTGGCAGATGGGACTGTGATATTATGTTAAACATATTAAGAGAAACAAAATCATACATATACCAAGCATGATAAATTGAGGAGGAGAATAAACGTGTCATAAAATATTGGGGACAACCCAAAATATGTTTTTTATTCCCTTTTTTTATGGAAAAGAAGAACATTTGATAAGTAACTGTGAGAAAAGAAAATGTTAGTTTGTGTGGAAGTGGTACATGATGCAAAAATGGGAATTCCAATGTTATAAAATTGGACATTTATGGATGGATTGTAAAAATGAAAACAAGACTAAGGATAAAGAAAAAAAAAGAAGAAAATGAACCAAAAGAAGAAAATGTAGAAGTAGTAGAAATAAATGAAAAATTAGATAAGAAAACATAAATAATAAACAGGACACAGAAGAATGCTATGAAATAAGTGGTGATGTCATAAATTTGGAGAGAGTAAAAAAATGTATGGGTAAAGGGGTAAAAGGCAGAAAAAATGAATAAGTATAAAGAAAAAAGAAAGAAAATGGATGAAAAGAATATATATATACAGCTAATGGTTGGGGTTGGAATAATAGTCAAGGCGTTTGACTCTCAAACACAGGGTACAGTTTTCGATTATCACCTTTGGGAGGGAAATTGGCTAGGCTTAGAATGTTCCAATAAGGCAGCTAGCCTAGTAATTAGCTATGAGTTTATGAAACCATAAAGCTAAGGAACAGGTAACATAAACATTTTAGAGTGATTTCTGTAAATGTGAATAATATTAAGAATATAGTAAGAATAGGGATTTTGGAATGGTGTAATACAGGTGATATAGATGTAATTATATTAGAAGACACAAGATTTTTAACACATGAAGAAAGATTATAAACAGAGAAACTATGGGTAGGGAAGATAATCTGGAATTTGGGAAATGAGAGATATTCAGGAATAGCCATATTCTGTAGAAATACATTGAAAATATTAGATGTAACCTTTATAAAATGGGAAGATTAATAATTGTAGAGTTAACCTGGAAAGAACAAGTATATAAAAATATATAAAATTGTAAGATTACTAATACAGTTATGGAAAGATCATATTACTATAAGAGCATTTTATTTAAGGAAAAATATAAAAATCTTTTTTTTGTTTTTTTTTTTTTGTTTTTTTTTACAGTGACGGTATGATTTGAAAAAAATAGAAAAAGAAAGAAAAAATATAAAAGAACATATGATGATGCATTGGAAGATTTAGAACATATTGACAGTAATTACTTTGACAAAGAAAAATAATTATAAAAGAAATCAAGAAAAATACAAGAATTATTATGTAAGCAAATATATTTTTTACAAGGAAAAAGACAAGTATTGAGTTACTATCATATTAATGAAGGAAGAAGGTAATGTAATAAGAGAAATTAAAAATGTAAAAGAAGAAATAGAAAGAAATGAAAAGATTATGAATAGTGTAGGGCAATATGTATGAGAAATGTTTAAAGAAAAAAGACGCCGATGAAAAAACATGAAAAGTAAAAAAGTTAACAGAAAAAGAGAATTAGGAGATGGAGAAGGAGATTTATTGACATGAACTAGATAAATTATTAAGAGAAGTAAATATAGATTCAGCTACAGGACTGATGGATGAAATATATAAAAATGTAAGGATTGGAAAAAGTATATTTTTAAAGATTTTGAATGAATAGTTAAATTAAAATTTTATCTATAAATAATTATGTAGTGGAATACTTAAATTCATATGGAAGGAGACAATTAAAAAAACTAGAGACCAGTAGCATTGAATAATAATGATTAAATAAATCTTTGTGAAAATTTATTTATTATTATTATTGTTTACTGGGAATGTCTGACTGGACACATGTCCTTTTTCAGCAGAGGCCTGGGGAGAAAAGCTCCAGTTAGTAATTAGACATAGAGTAATACAAGACATAAAGGTCATAAATTTAAATGTGAGTACATACGAATCAATACAAGATTTAAATGTGATCACATACAAACAATACAAGAAGGAGAAAAGCTCCAGTTTGTAAGTAGACAAACCAAATAAGAATAAAGAAGAACATGGTCATAAATGGAGTAATACAAAGCATCAAAGGTCAAAACTTAAATGTGATGAAATATAAATCAGTACAAGACACGTAACAGTAGTATATAGAATGTTATACAATGTGTTATGGCAGCTAGTAGTGAATGTTCCATTAGTAAATTAGAGGAATTTTATGCAGGGATGTGGAATATCGAGAGCCAGGAGGCGAATAAGATTGTGGTATATGTAAGAAATCATAGTGTATTTCTGTTGTAGTTAGACATCAGTGGAAGAATGTTGTTTGAGGTAGGTCACATTGTGATGTTAAAAATAATCTTAGTTTCTGTGTTTTACATTAGGCAGGAGCAGTTGAGAGTGGGTTCCTATATATCAGCCAGGGTTGGAGCATGTGCAGAGTAATTTACTTTGGAGATGATTTTTTAGGCTAGTTTTAAATAGTGGTAAGGCTTGTATAGAGGTAATGTTTACAGGAAGTTCATTCCAGATTTTACCTATGTAGTTTGCAAATAGGGAGCCTCCTGCTTGGATTTTGGATAAGTGGGTTTTTATTTGTTGTTTGCATGAGGACCAAAGTGGTCTGCTGGTAACATAGGGTTGAAGAACAGTTTCTAATGCTGGTATTTTATGTGGCTCTGCCCAGATTTTGAGGGCTATTGTTAGTTAAGTATATTTTAGGAATTGGGGGATCTCTAACCAGTTAAGTTGTTTCAGTGCAAGGCAGTGGTGTGATCTAGCTGGTGAATTTGTGGCATATCTTACAATTTTATTGTAGCAGGATTCAAGTTGTTGTAATTCAGTTTTCTTGAGATTAGTGAGGATGGGGGCTGCATACAATAATTTGGAGATTAAGTGTGTTTGTGCAATGGCTATTTTGCTTTTTTTTTTGTAAAGTAGTGTTTATTCCTATATAGAATACCAAGTTTTTATGTACCCTTTTCACTGGCTGGGAAATGTGAATATCAAATTTGAGTTTGCAGTCTAGTTCTACTCCTAAAAGTTTAGTGTTTGGTGATGGGATGATAATGGTATTAGTTGAGGTAATGACGAAGGTGTTAGAGAGGGATGCAGCTTTTTAGGGAGAAAGACCGTTAGTTTGTTTTTTGGGGTCTATATTAGAACATCGACTATTTAACAGTTTGAATCACCAAAGGTCGACCTTCAGTGACTGAACTGTTAAAACATCGAATGTTCAGAAAAAAAAATAAAAACAACAACAAAAAAAACTAAACGGTGTAGGCAGGGGGGCAAGCCCCACTGCACAACCCACATGGGGGCTGCACCCCCACACACACCCCCGCTACTTAAATATACCAACTCCGACACTGCACTACATTGAAGTAAATGGAAATCTCCATTTACAGAGATTTCCACTTACTTGTTTGATGTTCTGCAGTTTCGCTATTCTTGTGTCGACAATGTCAGATTCAACACTGTCGGCTTTTGAGAATTTAATATAGACCCATTTTTTTTTTAGGGTTTAAGATTAGGTTAGTATTTGTAAGCCAGGACTCAACTTCATGAAAGGCTTTTTGAGTTTGAGTCTGAAGCTCCAACAAAGAGAGTGAAGAACAAATCACTGTGGATTAGTCTGCATATTTGATGAGAGCTGCATGATTGGTTGCTAGATGGAGGTTGTTAGTAAACATAGAGAATAAAATGGAACTAAGATAGAACCCTGAGATACTCCAAGGGTGACTGGTAGCATGGGAGAAAGAGTTTGCTGCCAGGAGACTGCTTGCTGCTGTCCTGTGAGTTAATCTTGGAACCATGCGAGTGTGGGGTTAGAGAAATGTAGTTCAATGAGGGTATTAAGTTGGTTAGTATGTGAGACCATGTCAAAGGCTTTTGACAGGTCTAGGAAGATAGAAGAGATGCAATTATTATTAGTCCCGTGGAAGTTGACAGTGTTCGTGAAAGACATTAGTGTGGTGGTTTTGCTATGGTATGGTCTGCAACCATGTTTGGTATTAGTTAGAAGATTGTTAGTGAGTTGGTAGTTGGTAACCTGTTTATGAATCATGCTTTCAAGTATTTTAGATAGGGGAGACAATACTGCAACTGGTTTATAGTTATTTAGTTCTGTTGATGGGTCACCTTTATGTATGGGAATGATATAGTGAGTTTTCCAGATGAGAGGGACCTGGTGTTCAGCTATGGATCTATTAATTAGTAAAGAGACATGTTATGCTATACTTTCTGCCATTAACTGTAATTATTCAGCAGGTAGTCCATCTGCAGCCAGTCTGGTGGGTTTTAATTTCTCCAGTAGCTTGTTGATAGTATCATTTGCTACTGGTTGGAGAGACAATAATGGTGAGGTATTATTTGTGGGGATGTAGGGTTTGGTTGTTGAGGGAGTCTGACTCTTGGATAGTTCTAGGATGGTTTCTGTAAAGTATTTGTTAAATTGAGGAGCAATAATGTCTGAGTTGTTGGTAGTGGTGGGAGGGGGTGTTCTTGTTTTCCCTGGTAAAGGATCTTGTTTATAGTGGACCAGAATTTTTGTGGATGTTTGTGGTGCTTGGATTGTATTTCTGTGTAGTAGTTAACCTTATCTATTTTAATTTGTTTCTTAGCTTTGTTTCTGAGTTCCTGATAAGCTTGTTGTGTGGTTTGAGATTTATTTGATTTCCAGTGAGACTAAGCCTTGTCTCTACATTTGAGAAGATTTAGTGTTTCTTTTTTTAGCCATGGGGCATAGTTAGATTTAACACATATTTGTCTAATGGGCACTTGGGAGTTTAGGATGGAGAGGAAGGTAGTGTTGAAATAATTAATGGCAGCTTGAAGTGGTAGTTGTTTTAATGGTGTCCAATTGCAATGTTTCAGCATCTCTACAACTTTGTTGGGGTTAAGTTCCTTTTTGCTTCTTATTTGTAGTAGAATAGGTTCTTTGGTTGGGTTTGTTCTTTTTCTGATCAAATAAGTGGGTTTGTGATCACTGAGGGGAGTCTGGTTGACAACCTGAGTAGGGGTAAAGGGCTGGCTGTTGGAGGATTTGTTACAAAAGGGATTTGAAAATAAATGGAAAAAAAAATAAATAAATATATATATATATATATATATATATATATATATATATATATAGCATAATGGGGAAGAGTTGTTGAAAATTATTTACAATATTTAGAGAAATTGTGGATCATATTACAAAAGAAAAAGCAAAAATCATGATAGGAGACCATAATAAAGCATTTGATGCAACTGGACATGAAATCTTTTGGGGAGTAATGAAAGGATATAATATAAGTGAGAACTTTTGGTAATCATATATGTCAGCATATAGCAATAATAAAGCAAAAATACTTGTAAATGGCTGGTTAAGGCAAGGGGTATATATGAAGAGTAGTTTAAGAAAGGAATGCTAAATAAGTTTTATACTATTTGCATTAGTTATGAATGTGATAGTATGCAAAATAAATTGTGAATTGAAAATGTTGGGGTATATAACACCTGAAGGGTTCTGAATTCCAGTTCTGTTAGCATGTGCAGATGACATAATAATGCAAATAAAATTTGGAGAAAAGAGGTAATAATTTACATAAATTAATGTCTATAGATGACAGAGATGACTTTAAATAAAGAGAAAAGTAAAGGTTTAGATGAGATAGTAAAGATAGGAGGTCATGTGTTTTACAATGATTGACATTTCTGTGTTAGGTATAACATTTGGGAATAAAGATGGAAGTAGATTTCACTGGGGAAAAAATGATAGAAAAAATAAAACAAATCTGTTTTTTCTGGAAAACATATAAATTATCATTCAGAAAAAAAAGGATCATTTGATATATTCAGCACTGATGAGAAAATAGTATACATAGGAAATGCATTTATGTTGCCAACAGTATTTGAAAAGGAATTATTGCAGATATATATATATATATATATATATATATATATATATTTCATTTATATGGAGTTCTAGATTAAACCCAGTAAAAACAGGAGTTTTTGGATATAAATAAAGAGGAAGGAAGTTTAGGGTTAATTAACATACTGCTTCATTACATTTTTACAAAGTGTTAAATCAATAAATGAAAAAGATGAAAGTGTAGAGGTAACATTGTATAAATATAAGCATGATACATTTTGGTGTATGGTTAAAAACAATAAAAGAGTCTATAAATGAAGAAAGAAAATGTTAGCAAGAAAAATATTTTTGTGGAAAATAAAAAAATAATGATACAGAAAAGTAAAGAAAAGGGTAGTATAAGAATACAATGATAAAACATTACTATGTAAAACCATGTGAAAATCTTAACAGCTGAAAGCATTAAAGCTATAAAAATAAGAAGCAAATGGTGTAATCAGAAAGTCAATATTTATTTTTGTGGAGAATAATAACAGATAAATTACCAGTAAAAGGAAATATGCAATAAAAAAAAAGAAAAGTGATAGAATATGTTTACATTGTAAAGAAAAATAAACTACTGAACATGCATTTTTGAAATGTAAAAGAGTAAAAAACATTATGGGGAAAACTATGTAAATAAGATTTTTTTCAAAGATATAAAAGTAGTGGATAAAATAAACATGGATATGATTAAATGTTGATGTATAAGAACAGAAATAAAGAATATGTTGAAAGAATAGATAAAAGGTTATTTTATATCATATGGGTTATATGGAATGAAAGAATAAATGAAATTATGTTAAATGGTAAATGGATTTTAGCAACAATATTAAGTCAAATCAAATGGTGGTTAATGAAAAAGGATTGGGGGTCTAATAGGGAAGAAAATTTAGTACGATTGTAAGGAAAATTATAAATATGTGTAAATGTATTTCTTTTTCTATATATTTTACATTTGTAAATATTTGTAAATTGGTCTACCTGATAATATCGAAAGCTGACATTGTCAAAGATAGATCCATCGAGATGACATCCACGAAAACCCACTTCATCAACAGACCGGTAAGCACTAAGTCATCCAAACACACATAAAACCAACACCGGAACACTTAAAACCTACCCAGGTGGGTAGCTATGCCCCAAACACCCCACACCCCAATTAAATATACCAGCTCTGAGATTACACTACTGTTTGGGAAAGGGCAAAGTTCACCTTCACGGCCAACAGGTTACTTAACCTGGGAAGGATTTTGTTCATCCAGTCAATGAATTGGGTTTTTGTGGATGTCGTCTCAATGAATTCGTCTTCGACTATGTCATTTCTGTTTATCTCTGTTGTAAATAAATAAACCCATGTTGAATCTTGGAAAAACTGATGTGTTTCTGTGACTACTACTGGAGTGAAGTATGAACAACATTCCAAGATGGCTGCCGACTAGACTAGTCCCTATTCTTAGAGCTCCTCACAGACCAGTATCATCTTTACTTTTTTTACAACTTGGGACTAATATTTTTCCTCAGTTTTTTCATAAAAGGATTATACTAAGCTTTTTACATATAGTTGGAATATTTTTGTCTTTGGAAATTTTATTTTGGGTCACATTTTACCTCAGAACAATTTGTGGAGTTATCTGACTTGGGCACCTGCTGCTTCAGATTTTTCCTGGAACTTGTCACCCTGGTAACAACATCTAATTTCTGGGCATGGCTACTAAATCGAGTCTATGGATGCTCAGGCCACGAAGGCCAAATTCTCATCAGTTCATTCACCAGAAAAGATAACACTTCTAAAAGATTGAGAACATCCAAAAATTCTTCTGAACCAGCCAAAGTAAGTAGCAAAGAATTAAATGACTCAAACTTTTATTTAGATGAGTTAAAGCTAGCATTAAAGCCTATACAAAGTGCCATTCAGAACTTTACAGAAAAATTTACTGACTTTGGTGATACATTAAAACAAATAAATGACAGAATGAGTACTATTGAAAACAATAACTCAGCTTTGGAGATAAAAATTGAGTCATTGGAAAATGATTTAAAGTCTAAAGATAAAACTATTTCTGAAATACAATCTAAATTGATAGACTTGGAAGCCAGAAGCCGCAGGAACAACATTATCATTCGGGGTCTACCAGAATCTTTTGATAATAATAATTTATTGTCTGTGTCCAAGAGTATTTTTGAGGCATTACTAAACTGTGAAGCATCTTCAAAAAACATAACTGTTGAGAGAGCACACAGAGCCCTACGTGCTAGTCAAGATGCTTCTTCACCAAGGATAATATATACAAAATTGCTAAATTTTCAAGATGCTTTTCAAATCCTGCAAGCAGCTAAAAGTAAGAAACAGTTTGTATGGAAATTGCATAAGTTATCATTCTCACAGGATTTTCCTCCTCAAATAAAACTAAACAGACAAAAGCTTTCTCCCTATTGTGCAGAATTAATTAAAAGAGGGATAAGATTTCGCATGTCTTATCCAAATACTTTGTCATTCACATTCAATGAAAAAAAGTTTACTTGTTCTGATCCTAAGGGAGCAAAAGATGTTTTTTTTAAAGCATTCAAAAAGCTTCCGGACTCAATTTCCTAACAATGTACATAACTGTCTGGACACAAATGTGTTGAAAATATATATATATATTTCCTTCTTATACAGGTTATTTACATACAGTTAATGAGTTTAATCTATTGTGAAATATATTCTTGCCAAGGGTAAACAAAAGGTGTATATATATACACAAATGTGTTTATTCATTCCTTTTTTCTCTTCAGAAAACAGGAAGTGTTTTAGCTTTCTTTGTGGTGAAATCAGAAATAATAACATAGCTTTCAGCCCTTAAATAAATCTTGCGGTTCCCTCACTTTGTGAGATTTAGTGTTTATGTATAGTTCAATAATAACATGTCAAGTGCTACTACGATAATTTTCTCATAAGGGTTAGAATATTACAGAAAATATGAGATATAAATCCTTCATAAATTGCCTCTGTCAAGAGTATGTACAGTGCCTAAAGATATAAACATAAATATGTTTTTTTTCTTTTTTCACTTGAAGTAATGGGAAAAATGCAAATTTGTTATGTGCTTTTATGTTTTCTCCCACAACTAAGGTGCTGGTATTTAAAGTAGATTTAGCACTGCAGATATTTTCTGTTTATGTCTCTCCAAATAGTGTACAAGCGTTTTTTCTTTTTTTAATTTAAGCAACTAAAATGCCTTGGTTTAGTCAGAAATATTTTGGAGGGAGATATACAGACTCTCGAGACTGGTCTGAGAGAAAAATCTTTTGTCTATCACATCAGCAGATGCTAATACTATGGCACGTATCATTATGTAGATACGGAGCTAGGCGGTGATGTCATCACTTTAGAGGGAAATTTAAGTGACTTGAGAAGTTATTGTACTGTTAAAGTGTTAATTTTCATCTAAACTACATCTTAGATATACGCGCTCAACCTCCGTGGATCTTCGAGACATCAGTGTGATGACATCGCTGGATAACGTAAGGAGAGCACATATGAACGTTTATTCAACAGAATTATAGGGTTAAATATTTATCTGCTACATGTTTGTAATGTGTTCTGATTGTTTGCTATTTAAAATACTAGTCTCCTTTATAGGCAATGCGGGCTGAAGAGCAAGATCGGAGCTAGGAGCCTTATATATTGAATGTATATTTAAAAAACTCTAGCTGTCAGCATTATGGGAGAGGATGTAATCATATTTCGTGATGGGGAACGGAGCGGCGAGGAACATCATGCTTGTGGCTGGTTGGGAGCTTTCTTCAGAGCGGGGGTTGAAGGACAGGTACATCTTTTTTTTATTTTTTGTTCTTACTTCTTCTCTCTCTTCTTTTTTTGTACTGGGATGGAGGACGTCGAGATCTGCACCTTGCTAGAAGGTTCTTTGATTGCTGTGTGTTGATGTGGAGAACATCGCAGAGATTAGTGTCTATGGTATGTCACTTTGGCTTGTGTTGTAAGCTTGGTTCTGCTCTTGCGGGTTCGCGCTTTAAAGTTTCTGTTGAGTACACGACCTTTTGTGTTTCTGGTGTCTTGGTTGATTTGTTCGGATTGGATAGACTGAGGTGTTGGTCCTCTTAGTTGGGGGGGCCTCTGGTTTTCGGCGTTAGTTGGGCAGTTTTGTTGTGGTGTGCTCCGCAGTCTGTGCTTGGGTTTGTCAGCGGAGCCGTGCTAATGTACAGGGGTACAGGAGTGCTGTGAGTGTTTTTTTTTTTTTTTTTTCTTCTTTGTTTTCTTTTTTTATTTTGCGGTATCAATGGATCACTGATGCTGGGTTGGTCTGGTGGCTTTGGTGTTTTCTGGCGCATTGGACGGGTAGACACATGTTGAGCAACACCAACAAAATATCAGAAGGTTAGGAGGGAAATTTAAGTGCCACGAGTTTTTTTTTCTCTCAGTTGTGTCAAAGTGTTAAATTACATTTCAGTTGCATCTCAATCTATACGCTTGACTTATGTAGATCTTCGAGGCATCAAGGGGACGTCATTGTTAGAAAATAAATAGGTAGCATTTATTCACTGAAACTGGGTTAATTTGATAACTTAGGAGTATATAATATGTCATATCAGCTTGATGTGTGATGGTTTGTTTAGCGTGTTAGAGAGCGTTGAGGGGGAGTGCTGTTCTTATTGTTTATTGCAGAGTGTGCAGAGCTTTTCTATGGGATATCGTTGGTATGTGCAGAATTTTATTTGGAGATGCACGATGCTGCTGAAGTTTCACCTATTGTATGTCTTGTAGCTTGAATACTCCTGTCAATCTAGACAGGTGTAATACCACCTTTGAATTGAGATATATTATGTCATGTGGGGGTCTTCGGGAGGCGCTACAGGGGTGGGATTTGATCAGACAGCAAACTTGGATGCATGGAATGTTTTAGAGTGTTTGTGCTTGATAGATCAATCCAGATTATCATAAATAACATTCAAACGCACATATCTTCAACTATTATTACATTTATTAATCAGGAAAGATGTTTGGAGTGGATCCCACCTTTGGCGGTGGCAATGGGTGAAAAGTTTCATGTATAGCTATTATTTATAATATGTTTAAGAAAATTATACAAAATCTATAGTGTACTAAGTGAATTTTACTCATGGAATGGTAGGTCTAAAAGAAGTCATACAACTCAAAAAAGGGGGAAAAAGGGGAAAAAGAAAAGAGCAGTTACAAATAAAAATATGTACATGTTAAAGGGTTACTGTTCTGTATAAAATGTTTTAAACACACATATAAAAGATAGGCAGAGAGCATCTATTAATAGTTTAATGTTTTATTTAATTTAAGAAACGTCTCACATTTATATAACTTAATAATAAAGCATTTTTTTTTCTTTTTTTTTTTTTGTTACAGGGTTGCAGATTGTAAGTAGCTTTAGGGGGTATAGCCATGAATGTTTTTTTAGAAATATGATTCATTTGTTTACATTTTGAGTTAGACAATATTGATATGACTGTTCACAAATATTATCAGAACAAAACACAAAGTTTTTACTGCTTAATTATTTGTTTGATTTTAATACAGTTTGTTTATGACACATATATGTCTATCCTAAGCTTAGTTAAAACTGCAATTTATCTTTGATATAATCAATATTAGTTTGTACAGCAAGTATTATTTATATGGGATAACATCAAACCTATTTTTCATATTTTTTTTTTTTTTTTACATGGAAACATTTACATAAATTTGATTCATCAATATTTGGAATACAAAATTGAGGAATTTATATAACAAGTAATATTTTCTATTCAAAAATGGAGCTTATATAATGAATAAGAGAGTAGGGATTGTGCATGTTGGACATCTTGATTTCAGTTATATATGTAAATATGTTTGATAGTGTAATATGGTTTTTTGTTTAGTTAAGCAAACATGCAAAGTTTACCATGTTGATACACTGCAATTAACATTGAAAATGTTAACCAAATTCACTTATATAACTCATCTTTATTTTTCTTCTCTAGTAGGGGTTAGGTGGCTAGGCACTGGGGTACTTGGGAAGAAATTTTTCCGAATCCTTATAACAAACTTTTTAGGAAGACATTATGAATCAGTATAACAGGTATAGGATACTGAGGTCTATAGTTAATATTTCATTTTTGTCAAATCTTAGCTATATGTTATATATCTATTCTTAAGTTAATACTATGACATTAAACATTGACTCATGGAATGTGAGAGGATTACAAAATAAAAACAAAAGATCCCTATTATTCCACTTATTATTTAAATCAAAGGCTAATATTTGCTTTATACAAGAGACACACTTGATTAAAGAAGATTTCGATAACGATAAAAACAAGAAATGGATTAAAACGATAATAGCAGCTGGTAATAGTACAAAATCAAGCGGGGTCGCCATTATAATTAAAAACACATTTCAGGGAACTATTTCAGAGATGAAATATGATGTGAATGGAAGATGGTGTTACATTATTTCCAGTTTTCATAACATTGACAAGCCAGTCATATTTTTTAATCTTTACGGCCCTTGTGAACAACAACATATCTTTTTTATACAAATATATAATATTTTATCCTCTTTCAAGGATTATTATTTAGTTCTGGGAGGGGACTGGAATGCTATTATTAATCCTGACACTGATCGTACTAGTAGTTCTTCCTCGTACAATTTTCAAGCATCCATTGCCTTGGAAGAAATTATAATAGATTTAAACCTTATAGACCCTATTTCTCTTATAACACAATATGATAAAAAAGACTTTTTCACATATTACTCAAAATGCTATAAATCTTGGTCAAGATTAGATTTTTTCCTTATTTCAAATGATTTTACTCATAGGAAGATAAATTACTCTCTTGAACCTAGATTCTTTTCTGACCACTCTAGAATATCGCTTGAAATAAGTTTGGCCTCACATTCACCAAAATTATGCTCATATAATAGTTGGACATTGAACAATAATTTGCTTTCAAATGAAAATATACATAAATCAATTACTGAAACAATAAAAGAAACACATCTTAATTTAGACACATCAGATATCCCTTTAGATATACAATGGGCCGCATGTAAGGCAACTCTTAGAGGTATATTAATTAACAAAGCATCATATTTTAAAAAACAATATAGAAATAAAGAATTACAATTAAAATCAAAAATTCAAAATTTGGAAAATCAGTACAAAACAAGTCCCGATTCCTCAACATATGAAATATTGTTGAGTTCCCAAAAAGAATTATTGCTTCTGCATCAACATAACCTTACCATTTCAGAGCAAAGATTATTAGCTACATACTCTGAATGGGCACAGGTTCCTTCTAAAGTGTTAGCCAGAATAATAAAAGGTAATCAATCTCTTCCTAGAATTTCGTCATTAAAATATAATAACAAGAAATACAATACTGATCAGGAAATTTTGCAGCTTTTTACATCATTGTTCTCAGAGATATACTCAAAGGAAAATAATCTTAGGAGTAAACAACACATAGTGAATTTCGCGTCTTCTATTAAATTTCCTAGTTTAAATGATCGACAAAAAAACACACTTTCTGCCCCATTGACTATTAGAGAAATATCGGAAGCCATTAGTAGACTCAAGACTAGTAAATCACCGGGACCAGATGGCTTCACACCCGAATTTTTTAAAACTTTCTCATCAGAGATTTCACCCCTTCTCTTAGTAATTTTTAATTATATAATGATTCATGGTATATCTGATTTGTATTGGAATACCTCAAAAACCATATTAATTTTGAAAAGAGACAAAGAAAAAACTGATCCTAATAACTATAGACCTATTTCCCTGATTAACATTGATATTAAAATCTTAGCTTCAATACTTGCTTCTAGACTCAAAAATGTTTTATCATCTTTAATTTCTCTGGAACAAGCGGGCTTTATGTCACATAGACATTCTTGGGAAAATACCTTGACAATTGATGCTCTTATTCACTTTACCAAAAATGACTCAAATCCCATGTATGCATTAATTCTTGACGCCGCTAAGGCTTTTGATAGGGTTAACTGGGACTTTTTGTTTCATATTATGTTTTGTTTCAATATACCATCTACTTACATAGACTCTATTAAAATGCTATATAAAAACTCTTATACTTTTCTTTATATTAACAGGAAAATATCCAAAAATATAAAGATCATTAATGGCACAAAGCAAGGATGCCCATTATCTCCTTTCTTATTTAATTTATATATAGAACCCCTATTATTATACATAAAGCAAAATACCTATCATAATATTCCTAGAATCCTTAACACTAAAGTTTGTTTGTCCGCTTTTGCAGACGATCTTATATTATATTTTCAAACACCCAGCTCAGATCTTCCCAAACTAATTTGTTCCATTGAAAAATTCTCAGAGGTCTCTGGTTATCAGATTAATATTCAAAAAACACATATTCTTCCCATAAATCCACTTGCTCACAAGTCATATATGTTTCCTGATTCCACCTTTCGGATAGTTCAGAATTTCAAATATTTAGGCATTCATATAAATCATAATGGTCTCTCCACATTTCAAAATAATTTGGCTAAAGTATGGTCATTGATTATACTTGACTTGAACAGATGGAAATTGCTAAATTTATCACTTTTATCAAAAGCAGCTATAATAAAAATGAATATTCTTCCCAGATTGTTATTTCAATTCAATGCAGTGGATCAGATGATTCCAAAATCTTTTTTCTCAAAAATCAATAAAACTTTGGCTAATTTCTTGTGGTTTCCTAAATCAGTAAGAATTTCTTACATTAAGCTAATCTTACCTAAAAATAGGGGTGGACTTGGTCTTCCCAATTTTCACCTTTACTATTTGATTATCTCGCAAATAAATTATTATCTATTTTAAATATAAAGACTGAGAAGTTTAATCAAAATTCTATTTGGACAGAATTATGGTTTCAACATATTGTAACTAAAAACATTAATCCATTAGTTCTTCCTTTCCTTTCATTAGGTGTAATGAATAAATTAAAAATTCCTAACTCTTTAAAACAAAAAATTATTGCTTTTCAAGAATTGGTAAAACTTGTAAATCTAGAAAATATATTTCAATTAATGCAACCTCTTCATTTAAATCCTAATGTTAACTTAGACAATATGTCTTTTAACCTTTCAGATTTTCCCTTGATTAAAGATCTTACAGTTTGGGATCTGATGCAATACAAGAATGAAACTATCTCTAATATTCGCAAAATTCTCAAAGTTAATATTAAATATCTAGTCATCTTACGTCAATTGAGAGATGTTATTAATGCTAAATTTTTACACATCAATGTAGATAGCACCGATATTAACAACTATAAAGTATTTTTAAGAGTCCTCATACTCCCAGAGAAAATGTTATCTAAATCTTATAATCTCATAAATCAAATAATTCATAGTGAAGTGTGTCTCTTCTCTACTTATTGGGATAAACATAACTCTCACATATCTATAAATCAGAAACTCTCAGCTATCAAAAATACATTGGAATACTCACCCTTCAAAAAACTCTTTTACACTCAACTAATGATTAACAATAACGCATATTTCCCTCCTTCTAAACTTAACAAATTTGATTCTAATAAATCGCCCTCATGTTCTTGTTGTTCACATCCCAACGCAGATCTTTTACACATTTTTTGGTCTTGTCATCATTCACACAAACTTTGGACCTCACTAAAAGTTCGCTTACAGAAAATGGGATATCATAAATCCACCTTATCTTGGGAGACAGCACTATTACACTTACCAAATATTTATCTCTCCAAATTAGACATGCATGTGTTAATATATATATGTTCACTTATGAAATTATATATTACCCAAAATTGGCTGGATCGTACTAAATTGAATTGGAATAATTTTAAAATTTTGGCCCATACATACATCAGTGCGCAGAAAATGATAGTGCAAAGTCCCAAGAAGTTGTCATTTATTAGCAAAGCTATAGAAAAGGTGTTACATATTATTAATAGCATATAGAAGGTCACCTCTTTTTTAGGGATTTGTAGATCTCAGTCTCATTTATACTCTTATACTTCCTTTTATTTTAAATCAATACTTACCTTGATATATTTTTTGGTTAACATTTGTATATGATGTAAATAGTTAAGTGTATATTCTCAAACTGCATTGAGACAAAACACTCATTTTACAAAAGTGTATTTTCATAAATATCTCCTAATGTTCCATTTTTAATATGTATTCTTATCTTGTTGTTGATGTTATAATTCTGTCTTGTTTTAAAATTCAATAAAAAGTTTTTTGAAAAAAAAAAAGTATGAACAACAGTGTTCCCTTTAGCATATTTTTATATGGACTCTCCTGTGGTGTTACTGTGCAACTGTTGATTTTTGTGCATTCTGAAATTTTCACACAGTCTGAATAGAAAGCATGCATTTTACTGCAGTGCAATGATTTGTCTATAAAAAGGGCACACTACTTTGCACGCAACAAAAACAAACATTGTGAATGTGGAAGGACCATAAAACTAGAAAGAATCATAAAGCCCATAAAGGTGTATGTGTGTGTGTTTATATATATATATATATATATATATATATATATATATATATATATATATATATATAAAAGTACTGTGACTCTGTATCTCACAGAAAACACCACCCTCCTTGCTGTTTACAAAGAGTAGCTGTTACTTCACATTGACTTATAATATTGCTAGATGCTATCATTGCTGCATTTATATTTTCCGTTTATGACATACTTCATGTTATATATTAAAATGTTCAGTATTTCTACATTTCAAAGCTCTTTTAAACTTTAAAACAAGTTAATTTTGAATGAAGTACTTAAGAATGTGAGAATGCCAGTGTATAGTTTGTAGGAATATGCAATGGTGTGTAAACTACAGTTTCACATTATATTCCACATTAACATATCTCATTAATTCCAGTTCTGCATCCAGTAAATTGAAACAACAAATTGTATGCCCAGTCACTCGAATGGCTTCAGACATTCTCACAGTAAACTAAACAGTTCCTCATCATCTACACCTACAGTCACTTTCACATAGTGTAAGTCCTAACAATAGATACGCCCCAACTACAGAGTAAACTTCTGCTACTATTATAAACTGTTAAGTGGTAAAATTATAAGCCAAACACTAGGCCTTAAACTTCTTATTCAGACATATATAAACAGAATAGCAATATATTTTGTAGTATTAAGATATATGTCACAATATTCAAATTTAATATTTAGTTTAGTAAAAATATCTTCGCCAGGGGGCTACTAATGGGGACTGCAAGCTTGGGCACGATCCAGTCTATACATGACTTTGTCAGTGTAAGTTTTTCTCCAAAGAAATGGACATCTGGTGGAGTTACAGGAAAGGGTGAGGATTTCTCTGCATTTCAATTATTCATCTGGCAGTTGGCTTAGTTGATTAAGGAGCTGTTAACAAACTGTTTTGTGTGGTCCAAAGGTGCAAGGTTTGATACTCTTAGCTTAACTGTATGACTCTGTGGAAATCAGTGCCCTACTCTATAAAACAAATACAAATAAAGATAAATTGAGGCCTCTGTATCAACTGATTCCTCATCCCTGGACACAGTGAATGTAAGAACATCCCCTAAGTTTTAAGTCATGAATGGGCAGGTATGCCTTTGGCTAACACAAGAGGGCTCCAGCATGTGATGTGTGAGAAATGAAGGGTTTTCTAATGGGGAGCTAGTGCTTAGGGGTGCTTCCACTGGATACAGCATGTGGAATGTATTGTCCTGCTTGGTCCCTTGCTCTGGTATCAGCTGATATTCCCTAAGGATGTAGTCCTCTACCCACAGAGAGTGATCTCACAATATAGTAAACAATGCCATGATATTAAGGGCCTTTTTTAAGAGTCCTGGTACAGTAAGCTTCCAGTGGACCCTCACTAAATTGGGCCTTTAACTCTGCTTGATGCCTAAGTAAAAGTTCTCTAGTCCTGAGTGTGACTACTAAGTTACTGATGGAGGCTCTGAGCCATAAGAATACACTGTAGGGATAGCTGTTAGGGGTACAGCTCCTCCTGGACACTTGTCATCTGCTACACAATATTGTGCCCTCACAACTTAAGGAGGAGTGGTGACATGCAAGGACAGAAAATACATCTTAGGACAGACTTACTTCTAGAAGGGTATTAGTCTTTCCATGGTGTTGCAGCAGCACTGGTCTAGGATTATGCAAGGGACTGTCCTGCTGATCTCTGTACTGGCTGTACTGGATATTCACAATTACTTCCATACTGCAAGGCATACAATAGGCCTGGAACTTCTCTTCCTTTTTCTTCAGGTGGATGGGTTGAAACAACAGCACTTAAGGAAGTGCAGTTGTGAGTTTTGGTTTACTAGTGGACAGAGGAACCCACTACTGGCCTTTACTTCTTAGTCATAAATATGGGAACTTTTTCCACAGTGAACTACAGGTTCTAAATTTGGACTGTAAAAGTGGGAGGAAAGTCCACTGTGGATGAGCATGTTTTTCTAGCCTGGAGTTTGAAACTGCAGTTATGAATTGGATGGAGGCATGCTGAGATTGAGAGCTGATAAGAGAAAAAAATAACTGAGTAAGGTATTCCGTGGAAAGAAATCACAACAATCAAATCACTGCACAGGAATCCTAATATCGGACTTTGTTAAACTTAAAAAAATATATTCAGTGACAAGAAAGCCTTCTTCATTGATTCTGAAAATGCCCATGTAGAGGAGCAAATGTCAAGTGAGAGCTCTAGTGTAGAAACAATGCTTTCAATAGTTGCCAGTTTTATAACTGCACTTTTCAATCCAATCTAGATCAATGCATGAAAAAGTGATGAAGCTGAGAGTTCTCTGTGATGCAGTGCATCGTCTACTATGGAAGAAATTTGCTAAAATAGTAATGGGAATAAAATAACTACTTATTTTAAAGAGAACATCTGTTTCACAGTGCTGAAATTATTAAGCTATTCTGAAAATGGGCACTGATTTTCTGTGTAAATATTCTGTGATCATCTAGATAAAAAATACCATGATTTAGTTCTATCTAAATTCAAGTCCTGTTTTTATACCTAAATATTCTGAGTGAGGTCTAGCAGAAGTGTCAAAATGAGGAAATTAGTAAATTTAAAGAGCCTAAGCTTGGCAGACCTGAAAAGCTATTTTATGGGAGTGGAAGGAAGCATTTGCGAAATTTCAAAGTAAACTGAGATATTGGAATCCTTAAGAGATTAATATGGGTGGTTTAATTTTACATACGTTTTTCACTAACAAAATGCCTACATAATTTAAACTAGTCATTCCACTTGAGGAGGTATACATATCAGAACATAAGATGAGTTTTTTAAATTTATTACTATATAGCTACTTCTCATTGAAATGTCATAGTAGCAATGGGGATCTAAGAAGTGTTATACTAGGGTCTGTATTAGAACACCAAACTTTCAAAATTTCGAGTGTTCTCATATCGAAGAAACAGAAAAACAAATTTTTTCCTAGGGAAAGAATTTGGTTGTCCGTTTCTGTTGCTTCACTATTTTCAGCACTGTGGTGGAAAGTTACGGGTCAGGTTCAAGTAAGTGTGTGTTTGTGTGGACGTGAGGGTTAGGGTGGGTTAGGTGAGTTAGGGTTAGGGCATGGGTCAGGTAAGTGAGCGATTTTGTGGACGTGAGGCTTAGGGCGGGGTAGGTGAGTTAGAATTATGGCGCGGGTGAGGTGACTGTGCAATAGTGACGGACCTTAGGGTTAGGGTTTGGGTTAAGGTTAAGTGGATAGTTAGTGGTGTATGTATAGTTTAGTGTAGGGTTAGGTGTAAGAGTTTAGGTGTATGTGTGTGAATTGCTGTTTTTTTGGTGTGCTTGTGTTGTGTGTATGTGTTTTGGAACCGCAAATTTTTTCTCTAGGAAAAAATTTGATGTTCTGTATGTTCGATGTTTTCAATTTTCAATTAATAGGGTTTGATATTAGAACACTCGAAATTTTGAAAGTTTGGTGTTCTAATATAGACCCTTATACTAAAACTAATTCACATGACCTGATAATGTGATATATTACCTTCTACTTTGAAAATGTTCAGAGTTTTAAATGATTAAAAATCTAGGTATAGTTTATCAGAGAAATTCAATAAAGCTAACACAAAACATTTTATCATGTGCTCATTGCTCCGCAATGCATACACAGGCGGAGACAGTTTTAGATTTACTAAACTCTGTGTAGTGGCGCTCAAGTACGTACAGCTAAGGAACCTTTCATGCAATGCAAATTTTGCCTTAATTAGCTGGATTTTATGCAGATTAACCAGGTGGAGCAATCCAACAAGCTGTAATGGGTCTGTGTAGACTCCGTGTTCGTGTTAGTAGTGTATGCTAAGATTTTCCGCACACAGGAGTCTGCACTAAAAGAAGTGGATGTAAAAGTCTACAAATATGGACATAATACCACCGAAAAGGTAAGATCACATACATAAATGTGCAAAACATGCATTGTGGATGTCTGAAAACAGCAGGGATTATGAGAAATTAATAATTAATTTTGTATTAATTTCTGCATGTTTGCACTACACACTACATTGGACATACATGCTTAACATAAACATTAAAAAAATAATTGTAGAATAACACTTAAAATGTACTTTAGACAAATGTACTGTAGGACCTTGGTTTGGGTCTGTTACCCAGCTTACAAGGCTATGAGCTGTGTAGTTTCCAGGCTGTCAGCTCAAATATTATGAAAATGAGGGGTAAATGTCATGGATGTGTTGAATCACTAAAGGGAGCAACCATGTATGCATATCCACTTAGTGTAGGCTCCTACCCATTGTTTATATTCCCACTGGATGTGGATGACATCAGGCAGGTATGTCATGTCACTTTTAGGATATTTTGTGCTCAGTGCACGTTTGCTCAGTGTGCTGCGTGCTATAAATGGTTGGGCATAGCTTAGCATGTTCCTGTGACCAGACCTTTCCCCTGAGGTGAGGACCAGTAATATGCAACAGTTATACC
>NC_056729.1:1348779350-1348826850 GCF_019279795.1 Protopterus annectens | reverse complement strand
ATTTGGAGGACTGTTGGGACAGCTGAAGTTCAGATTTCTGGCAGTCTTCTCTCATGTCATGTGTAAATGATGACACATTTGACACCAAACCAAGTTTAGTGTGAAACACACATAAATATGAGTCAAACCTGTGCACTTGCTGCAAACATCTGGACAGTGGAGAGTCATACCATGTCTCTCTAAGACAACATGTGGAAACCTTAAAAATGTATGGCACAGTATATGAATATGTACATATATTGTGAAGCCATATGTTTGTATCTATGCCAGCCACAACACCCATATTCACTACAGTCCACAGTGTCTGCTGGATTTCACCACACATACAACAACTGAACAAGTTGTGTAATGTATAATGCTGTGTGCTCACTCATCAACAGGGCACACTGATTTTGGCCACAGGCTTGCCCATCCAAATGCAAACAGACACATCTGCTTAAAACAGGTACTGCTGTCACATAGCTAGGCTACAAAACAGTTATCTGACTGCTAGGCTACTAGAAGCAGATGACAGTAAGAAGCAATGTGAGTCTGCAGGCCTCCCAAGCTGATCAACAAAGGGTTTATTTATATCCTCAATGATTAGTTCACCTGCAGTCATTTATAAAGGAAACTTGAGCCATGGCACATATGTTAAGTACTGTGATGTGTAGTATGCAAGACTAGATAGGTAGGGGTTCTTAATCTCACTCCAGCCCACTCAGTGTGTGTGTGCATATATATATATATATATATATATATATATATATATATATATATATATATATATATATACACATATATATATATATATATATATATATATATATATATATATATATACATACATATATATATATATATATATATATATATATATATATATATATATATATGGGTACATATCACAAGATCGACAACTTAAAATGTCGAAATTCACTTCACCGACAATTCAAATAACCGACATCGCAAATCACGGACGTTTATCAGGGAAGGGGTATAAATTAAGCTACTCATGCCTACCATGGTTTAGTAAGTGTGGCAGTGTCATGCAACCATGGTAGGCATGAGTGGCGAATTTACATCCCTTACCTGGTAAACGTCCGTGATTTGCGATGTCGGTTATTTGAATTGTCGGTGAAGTAACTGTCGACATTTTAAGTTGTCGATCTTGTGATATGTACCCATATATATATATATATATATATATATATATATATATACATATGTGTGTGTGTGTGTGTGTGTGTGTGTGTGTGTGTGCGTGCATGCGTGTATCTTCCTAAAGCCCAAGTGTGAATCCCACACTGACTTCCAAATTGGCATGATTTTGCACTTTTTGGCCCTTGCAGTTGATGCAGGCCTCCAAATTCTTGTCCTCCATAAGGCCTGCTCATGTCATTTGCCATAAGATTACCTAAAGCCAAGTTAATTTCAGACTTGAGCAGTTGTCAAAGGGAGATAATGCCTGTGAAACATTGTGGGATTCTTCGAGACAGTCACCAAGGCACTAGATGAAGGGGAAGTCTGTGCATACAGCCTACCTAGATTTAGCCAAGGCATCTGACACTATCCCACACTCAGGCATCATTGACAAACTCACCCAGCTAGGTATCAACCCTTAAATGGTTAGATGGGTGACTAACTAACTCACTGTAAAACCCATATAGTCAAAATTGCTGATTCCACCTCCAACAGCAGACCTGTAACCAGTGGTGTTCCATAGGGTTCTGTCCTGGCACCTCTACTGTTTGGAATCTAGTTCTCCAAAGTACATGCCGAAACAAAACGTCTGTGGCTGACAAAGTTTGTTGATGACTACAAACTGGGAGTAGTCACAGAATCTCCAAATAATGTCAACATCCTACAAGAGGGTCTTACCCAAACAAGTGATTGATGCCAAAGTCATGGCCGTAACCTCAAGGCAAAAAATGTGTTATAATCCCTCTCAATAAGTGCAATGCTCCTGCTCCTACTACATCAATAACAAAACAAGTATGCACTCACTGGTGAGAGACCTAGACAAACTGGTTGACAATAACCTTACCTTTGATCACCATGTCTCCACAGTGGTAAGAAGGGCATTCTACATTGCTCATCTCATAAGTAAGTCCACTGCATCCAGAAAATAAAAGAAACTATGAGCTTGCTGTACTCTCCCCTCATCAGGCAAATAATGTAATACAATGCCCCTTTTGATATGCACCTTTCCAAGCACATGCAGTAATTGGAGAGTTCACATAGGTTCCTATCAAGGATAATTCAAGGCCTTCAGCATCTGTCCTATGTGGATCATCTGAAATCACTGTCATTTTATTCTGTTTCATACAAACTACTCAGAGGTGATCTATGCCTTGCATATAAGGCAATCTTTGACCAGGATTTATTGGAAATGCTGCATATCTGCAAATCACATGGTTCAAGGGTTACTCACTCTAAAGACTATAACCTGGTATGTGACAGTAATACAACATACTGGAGGGTCACATTTGTCTTCCAGAGGTTACCACACCTTTGGAATGGACTCCCACTTCATGTCAAACAGAGCACCTCATTTGCACTCTTCAAACACAGTGTGGACAATTGGATGTGTAACCATATAGTCACCCTGGGGGTTCCACCTGTGTCCCTCTTGGACAGGGGAAATTAGTGCTGATTGTGGAAATAAGAGTAAAACATGTCTAGGCTTGTAAGGGCCCTAGGGCCATTAGCTTAGTAACTTCCTATGCTCCTATGATATGACTCAGTTATAGACCATGTGGGAGAACATGACCTGTGACATACCTCCCTAAAATATACTTACAGAGACTTATTTGAGCTCTCGGAAGACATCTGTGCATTCACTGACACATGACTTAAAGCCACACAGAGCAGACCAACAGTGCAAGGTTATTATGCCTTCCACACATTTATGCCAGCAACTTCACAGACAGGGACTAAAGGTGCACTGTGTACATCAAAACTAAAGATACTTCAAGGGTGGTCAAACCGCACAATGCACTTGAGCTGCTCTGTGTTCAAATCAAAATAGGCAAAATCCAAGTCTACTTCCATGCAAGCTATAGGCCCCCCTCTATGACCCAGGAAACCCATACCATGTATTGAAATTTATTAGAAGTACTAACCACCCACCCCAATACCATCTTCATTGATGACTTTCACTATCCCACTATTAACTGGGAATCCTATACAGCACCAAACATACAGGTACAGAGATTCCTGGACTTTGTAAACACAAACTCCCTGGATGAGATAGCCAATACCCCAACCAGGGGTGCAACCACACTGGAACTGGTCCTCACCAATATGGGAGATTCATGCACACCCCCTACTGTAATGTCTTCCCTGGTAAGGTCCGAACAAAAATTGGTCTCCTTTGAAGTAAAACTTGTGATCCTGTAGATCAGAGTGCAAGTGAAGTGTGCTGTATTGTTAAACAGCATGTCAAGGCTGTATGTGCATGTATAAATTCCAGGCACGTGCAATCCCTAGTGCCATTTTGTAAGAGCAGCCAGAGTGAGAGCATGCATGATCACAGTTGTTAGTTTATTTATGTTACTTAAGTTAAAGTCAGTAAACTTCTATAGTGATGTGTATGTATAAAATAAAGCTGCTTGAACAGAACCCACAAAGCCTCTTCTATTGTGTCCAAAGTAGGAGAGCGACATGGTGTCAGAACTGGGATTGCAGAGAATAAAATCCAGAGCCATGAGGTACAGAGACGACAGAGAAGGTAAAACTAAGAGGAACAAACATAAAAAGAGCCATAAAAGAATCAAAGGTAATGAGAAGTAGCATGAACTGTTTATTTGATAGAAAAGACAAAACGGAGCATTACAAGGGCACAAACCGCATTACTGAGCAAGCGGAAGGCACAAAAAGTTTGTTAACTAAAAAGAAATGTTTAAAATAAAGGTATTTGATGAAACAATTAACAATAAAGCAAAACTAGCATGTTTAAAGCAAATCAAGTATGTTTAAACATAAAACGAGCATGTTTAAAGCAAAATGAGCATGTTTACAGCTAACCTAGGCATGTTTAGAGTAAAACAAGCACAAGAAACATACATTGGGCATAGAAAGGGCTTAAACGAGCAAAACAATTATAATAAGGGCACAAAGTGCACATTAAGCAAAAATAAAGCAAGGCGACTGCATGTGTTTTGGCAAAGTGCTATGTTCTGGCATAACTACAACTTTGTATTATATCAAGGGCATAATTAAAGTTATTCAAAGTATCTCAAAGTGTGCAAAAGTGCTTACAAAGCGTACTTATTACTGTGCATGTATTTTGAAGAGTTTATTGTGTGCAAAGTGCAAATAATTTGTGAAATACAGTCAAAGTATAGCCATTTCAAAAAGTTTCTTGTGCTAGGTATGTCTATTCACAAAGTGCTGCCATTACAGAGTGTTTCTTGCACTGTAAAGAGTTGCCTAGCAAGGTACCACCATTCTAGGGACATTTCAGTGTGCTGTGTGCAGTTATTTGCAAAGTGCAATTACTTTGAAATGTTATTGAGTTTTTGGCAAGAGAGGTTTATTTGTACAGTGCAGTTATTTGATATGTTTCTTACACTGATAAGAGGTGGTTTCTTGAAAAACAATATTATACGAGTATTACAGTGCCTGAGAGTTTATTTCATTCACATCATAAAGTTATTTGAGATGTTTCTTAAAATGATGATAAATGAATTTAGCATTGCAAAACAATACTACAAGAGTGTTAAAGTGCCCGAGAAGTTTATTTCCCAAAGTCCAATTATTCAAAGGTACTATGATTTTGTCTATTAGCATAATTTCGAAAAGCTCAAGAGATAACAATTCAGAAGCACAGAAGGCATTAGACAAAGTTACAAATATTGGCATAAGTTTCTGTCATATGTGCATGTGTGTATGTGCTTATTGGTAAAATCTTTCGCTGTTATGTGTTAATATGGCAGATGGATTTCAAAAGCCCCTACCACTTGTATTTCATCAGAAAATTGCAGAGAATTTGAGAATATTTGAGCAAGAGTATGATATTTTTATACAATCTGCTTATACATATATATATATACATATATAATATGCACACACCAGGGCATTCATTTTGCTAAACTAGCTGGGTCAGAGGCCACAGAAAGAGTGCGTTCATTTGTATATGCACCTGCAGTATATGAAGGTGAAAACCGTCATATTGTTGTACAGGCTGTATCAAGAGAAGACCCTGAGTGTTTGAAGTGCAAGTTCAGAGAAATATGTAACCCTCAGACAAATATTACATTAGAAATGCATTTGAATTACACCAGAGATCAGAAACCAGGGGAAACATTTGCAGCTTATATAACTGACCTGAGAAACAGAGCTAAAACACGTCAGTTTGGTGACTTAAAAGATGACTTTATTTATTTATTTATTTATTTATTTCAGTTTGATTACCGGGGAAGTCCACTGGGCCACGAAATATCCATTTTCAGTGGAGGCCCAGGGAGAAAAGCTCCAAAGTCAGTACAATCAATTAAATGTCCAAATAGTAAGAATACATAATAAGAACAAACAGTAAGAATACATAATAATAACAGTGCAAAATAACAAGAACATAAAATTTTTTATTTTTTTTTATTTTTTTTAGATAATTTGCAATATTGTCTTCTTTACAGTCAACAGGGAGTAGGCTAAATCATTTTGGGAATTAGAAATGAAGTCTGAGAGTAGATTTGTGAAGGGGTAAAGAGGGGCTTAGTGTAGAAAATCTGTATGATTTATATAGGGTGAAAGCAGGAACATATCCATTTGGAGGAAAGGTGTGAGTAGAGTTGGGTCTTGAAGTGATCTGTGTTAGCTATAGTCCTCAGTGGTGGAGGGAGAGAGTTCCATTTTTTGCCTAGAGAGAAGGATAGTAGTAGCTTGTCAGCGGAATGTTTAGGTCTGTGAATGGAGATTAGGTTTTGGTGTTCTGATCTCAAAGATCATTTTGGGATGTAAGGGGGAAGGATGTTGGATAAAGCTGGGCATTTTTCTGGATAGAATATTAGTTTGTGAGCGGTTGTTAGTTGAAGATAGTCAAGGTGGTTAGGGAGTTCTAACCAGTTCAGAGATTGAAGGGTAAGGCAGTGGTGTGTTGAGGTTTTGGATTTAGTGGCAAATTTAGAGATCTTGTTATTGCAAGCTTCAAGTTTAGAGGTGAGGGAAGCAGACAGATTAGTTAGAAGAGGGGCACCATAAAGGAGAGAGGGAAGGAGGTAGGTGATTGCTAAGGTGTGCCTAGAGGAGTTTGAAAAAAATAGATTATTCCTGTAGAGCATGCCTAACTTTTGGTGGGTTTTTTTTATGTTCTGTTGTATGTGGAGATCGAATTTGAGGTGTTCATCAATGATAATGCCAAGGAGTTTAGCAGACGGGACCACTTCTATAGGAGTGTTGGTTTGGCTTAGGATGTTGAAAGTGGTTTTGTCAAATGAAGAAGTCTTGGTAGGGTGGAAAATTAGTATTTTAGATTTATTGGAGTTGAGGGACAGGCTTGTGTGTGGTATTAGTGCTGCTGTGAGAAAGATTTTACTTCATGTCAGTGATTTAACATTGAGCAAAGCCATAGGGATTTGTCAAATCCATGAGGTGACAGAAAAACACATGAGTATGCGAGTGACAAGAGCATGGTTTCAGTTGGCTCCAGATCAAATGCAGATAGCATGCAGCACATGGCAAACAAAAGCAGGCCCAAGCACATGACAGCTATAGGATTTCCAAGGAAGACACATAGCTTTCCAGTAAGTTCTAAGAAAAGAGCTTGCTCCAGCTCAGTGCAGTACAAGTATGAATCAGCAAAACCCAGGTCTAGCTTTATTATTAACTGTCGCAACTCTGGTGCAAATCATGAGTCTAAAAGAGAGAAGTGCTCATTATTTGGTCAACAATGTCACAAGTGTAAAAAATGGAACCATTTCCAAAAATTTTGCAAATCAAGTAAGCCTCACACAGTTGTAAAGAAAGGTCACACAAAAAAACAAGTTCATCAAGTAGAACCGAAGCAGTCAGCTTTCTGTGTAGATGGTGTATCAGTGCTTGATGAAAGAGCTGATGCAGTGATTTTATTAACATGGGGCGAAGTGTTTTATACTGTCCGAATTAATGGAAGATCCACAGAGCTTATAGTAGCCACTGGTTCAAAGTGCAATGTTATATCAGCAGACACATTTGCTAAAGTGAGAACTAACGAACAACTCTATGTGGATAGTAGTGCAAGACTTGTTGCTTATGGAGGTGAAGAAATTCCAACCAAAGTTTCAGTGATGCTTTCATGTTATTTGGCCAAAAACTGTTGCAACTTGTTATTCTATGTAATCCAAAGACCAGTGCAATCTTTATTTGGTCTCAAAGATAGTTTGAGAATGAATCTGCTTTCTTTTGCTAAAGAAGTTCATCATGTAAGTGCATTTCTGAGTTCTAATTTTGCTGAAGCCATTTTCTCAAAGTATGCTGATGTTTTTGATGGCAAGTTAGGCAAACTTCCAGTTGTGTATTCCATGAAGTTAAACCCAGAGGTCACTCCAGTAGTCAGACCAGCAAGATCTGGTAAAATGGTGTAGCAAGTTGTGATTTGTCCAGTCCCAAAACCAAGTGAATGGGTGTTGTCCATGGTAGCAGCTCACAAAAAAGGCTCAGACAAAATCAGAATAGGTATCAACCCAACAGATTTGAACAAAGCACTAAAGAGACCATATCATCCAGTGCATACAGTCAAAGAGGTCGCAACCTTAATACCAAATGGCACTGTTTTCTCTGTTTTGGATGCAAAGAGTTCATCTAGGCAGAGATCACCTCGGAGTACGCAATATGCTACGGAGCAAATCTTCATTTCTAACTAATTTTGGTACTCTGTTTGGCAGATACAGATTCCTAAAGATGACATTTGGAATAAATTCTGCAAGTGAAGTCTTATAGGTTCATAGGTAGGTACTAGGTTATTGTAAGCCTAGTCAGCAAGGTTCCATAGCTTATGCCACCCAAGAAAGTTATTTTCCTGTGCCACTGTCGAGCAGACACACAGAAGTGATCCCCAGGGTGTATTTCCTATTTCCCATCCACTCATCAAGATTTTTCTTGAAGAGTGCTAATGAAGAACTTTGCTTGACATAGATGGGTAGCTTGTTCCAGAGTATAGGAAGTATCTGGGACAGCAATCTATCCCTCCAGCATGTCCTGTTTATTGTGGTGACAAGGTTTAGGTTCCTAGAGCATGTAGCTTGGAGGGATTGGGATTTCTTTAGGCGTAGCATATTCAACAGCGCTTGGCTGGACATAGCTTTATATGTTAGGCAGAGATCACCTCAGAGTACGCAATATGCTACGGAGTAAAGCTGGAGTTTTTTGAGGTGGTCAGTGTAGGGCATATGTTTGAGGCCAGTAATCCTCTTTGTGAGGTACTTCTGCGGCCTTTCCAGCTGCTGCAGATGTCTTGTGAGGTACATTCCAAAAGGGGCATTGTACTCTATAATGGGTCTAATGAGTGATGAGTAGAGGGGAACAATGACCTCTTTTTTCTTGGATGAGAACCCTTTTATGATGAGGTGTGACACATAGAAGGACTTCCTGACTACTGTGGTGATGTGACTATCAAAGGAGAGACTATTGTCCACCTGGGTCCCAGGGTCTCTTATCACACATTCAGTGTTAAGTAGATTTCTGCCTATGAGGTAGTTCATGGGTACAGAGTTTTTACCAAAGGGGATGACACTGCACTTTTTGGCATTGAGCTTGAGGCCATGGCTCTGACACCAGGAATCTGTCTCAGTGAGGGCCTTCTGTAGGATGTCCACATCATTTGGGGACTTGACTATGTTTCCTAGTTTGCAGTCATCTGCGAACTTCGTTAGCCAGAGGCCTTCTGTATTAGCCTGTACTTCAGAGAAGTAGATACCAAGCAGGAGAGGTCCTAGGAAGGAACCCTATGGTACTCCACTTGTCACTGCTTTGAGGTCAGATTTGGAGTCTGCAACATTTACAGTGTGGGTTCTGTCAGTGAACCAGTTGGCAACTCATCTTGTGATGTAGGGATTTATACCTAGTTTAGTGAGTTTAGCTATAATTCCAGAATGGGGGATGATGTTGAAAGCCTTGGCGAGGTCAAGATAGACTATGTGAACCACCTTAGCCTCATCCACGGCTTTGGTGACTGCCTCAAAGAAGTCGATCAGGTTCAGGAGGCATGATCTGCCTTTCACAAACCTGAACTGAGTGGGATACAGAGTTCGGAGGTTACTAATGTCTTTTTTTTTATGAGTTCCATGATGATACATTCCATGGCCTTGCAGACCAGGCTTGTCAGGCTAAGAGATCGATAGTTCCTGGGATCAGTGGTGACTCCCCCTTTGTGGAGTGGGATAACTGTTGCTGTGTGCCATTCAATGGGCACAAAGCCTGATGCAAGGTTATTATTGAACATGGTGCTTAAGAGGGGAGCCAGTTCGTTCTGAGGTTGATGTAAAACACAGCCAGGGATGTTGTCCAGTCCCATGGATGCTGTATTTTTGGCTTTAGAGAGTGCAGCTTTTACCTGTGTAGTTGCAATTACAGGGACTCTGCATTCTTCTTGTATAGATATGGGCCCTTTAGGGGGAGAGAGGGGGTAAAGTTTGCACTGCCAGGATGTTGGCAATATCAGTTGGTTCTGTAATTTTCATGCCTTTGTGCTGTAACTCAGAGCAGATCTGGGTGTTGCCATCTAGATTCTTGACATAGCTATAGAATGCTTTGTGGCTGTCCTTGGATTTAGTGGTGATTTTGTTTTTGTAGCTAGCTTTGGAGGATCTTATAAGGGATCTCAGCTTCTTACTGAGGCTGACCAGGGAGCTCCTCCACTCATGTGATTTTACTCTCTTTTGCAACAGTTTCTTCCTTCTGTTGTACAGTTTGTTTATGGCAGGGGACCACCAGATTGGCTTCCTTTTTTTGGAGGATAGCATCTTGGTCCTGTTTGGGATAGCACAATCCATGTACTCGTGTAAGTGCTTATACGGTGCATTTGTGTAGGATTCAGCAGTTGTAACTGTATTGTCCATCTGCATGGGTGTCATGAAGTTCACCACTTCTGTCTTAAGAAGCATGAAGTTGGCTTTGGAGAAATTTTTTACTGTGGTTTCCATTATGGGGAGTGGGGGCAGGATGTGGATATCAAGGGTGATAAGCTTATGGTCAGATCGAACCAACGAGGAGTTGACTTCAGGTGTGGAACACCAGTCACTCATGTTGGTAATGACTAGGTCTAGGATATTGTTGCCCCTGGTGGGGGTGTGGATAAGTTGGTCTAGGGCATTGGAGTTTATGAATTCCAGAAAGCATTGAGCTAAGGAGTTGGTACACAAGTAGATTTCCCAGTTAATGGTGGGATAGCTGAAGTTGCCCATTATTAGGGTGTTTGGTTGAACCCTAATATTTTCCAGTATATCAAGAAAAGAGGAGTGTGAATCCTGGGGCATGGTGGGGGATCTGTAGCAAGCTATAATTTGGATTGCAGTTTTGCCCAAAGTTAGTTGCACTTGGATAACCTCAGATGCTTTATGTTGAGCAACTAGCCTGGAGGTGTGGATATCCTTAATGAATATGGACACACCTCCGCCTTTGGTGTTTCGGTCCAGGTTACATGCCCGAAAAGTGTGGTATGAGTTATAGCCTGGTAGTGCAGTGGTGCTCTCTGGATCCTTGAACCAGGTCTCAGTCACTGCACAGATATCGATGTTCTCCATTTTAAGGAGTGCCTCGAGTGAGCGCATTTTGAGATTTAAACTTCTAGCATTGAGTAGCATTACCCTCAGTTTTTGCTTACCTGTTCCTGTTATGGTGGTGAATTTGTTATTTGAACCCTGCCTAAAAAAGGCACTATAGGGGCAGCAAGAGCCTTAGCCAGTATCCGGAATCCCAGTGGCAACAGGTGCAGGCCATCTGTGGCAAAGCATCATGGTCTTTCGACCATGTCATCCCAAGCAGACAGATACTGGCTCCCCTTAGAATGACACCAGAAGCTTAGCCAATTGTTGAAGTCAATCATTTTGTCCTTGTACTGCGGTATCATTCTGGGCAATGGCAGAATGCTACTCAGGGCTAGGGTCAAACCTGCCTGGGCTATAAAATCGGAGAGCTCTTCCATGTCTCTTTTCATGTAGTCCAGGGAGGTACATTTCAGGTCATTCACACCAACATGGACAATGACAGAGTCATATTTGTACTTGTTGTGGAGTGACCTGAGTGCGTGGGTTATGTGGCAGATCCTGGCACCCAACAGACAGCTGACAGTAATGTTCTCCTTGTTTAGCCTGGTGAGTGGGACATCGGTGTGCCTGACTATAGAGTCATCTATGACTAGTGTGGTGGGTACGTTGTTTTGCCTTATTGGCTGTAGTTGAGTGGCACACTGAGTCTGTGGGCTATGTGTCATTTGGGTTGTGTTGGGGGATGGAGGTTGCTTGCGTTTCTGCTTTGGAGGTCTCTGTTGCTTAGGCAGATTATTATTGAGAGCCTCTGCAAATGTTTTTGTGTTACTATGTGTGGATTTTGGTGGTGTAGATTTAGTGAGACTATGTGATGAGTGTGGTCTGGTGCAAATTTTACCTTCTCCTCATGACTGTCAAGTTCAGTCTTTGTTGGAGAGAGCTTTACCTCCAGTTTCAGTGTGCAATGGAGCAAATTATCCTTGTGCCATAATAGTACATGATTTATTGGTTGGAGGCAATTGTGAAGCAGAGCATGCCAGAAACCTCAAAAAAGTTCTAGACAGAACATGTGAAGTAAACTTGAAGCTCACAACTCTGAACTGCCAATTCAGATTTCCAGAAGTTACTTACGTAGGTATTTGTTTACTAGTGCAGGCTTGAGACCAGACCTGACCAAGCAAGCAGCTGTTCTTGAGATGTTAGCACCAGATAAATGTACAAGCTCTACAATGTTTTCTAGGCATGGTCAACTATTTAGGCAAGTTTATACCAGACTTCAGTGAGTTGACAGCACCTTTAAGAGAGCTAACACGCAAAAATGTTGAATGGTCATAGTTGGAACAGCACCAGAAGACATTTGAAGACCTTAAGCAGAAAATTGCCACTCCACCTACATTAAGATACTATGATGTGAACAAACCAGTTATTCTTTCCTGTGATGCTTCAAAATTTGGTCTTGGCACAGTCATACTTCAATAGGGCAGACCAGTAGCCTATGCATCTAGAACACTAACCCAAACTGAGATGCAGTATTCTCAAGTTGAGAAGGAGCGTTTGGCAATAGTATTTGCATGTTCCAAGTTTCATGACAAAGAATGATGCTGATATTGCAAAATTACAATTTCAAACTGGTCTACACGAAAGGCAAATTGCTCTGTCTGGCTGATACCTTATCCAGATTGCTCAGATATATGACAGAACAGCTTCACGCAGAGAATTTTGACTTTGATGCAATGTCAGTGCATAATTTTTCCACCACTAGACTTGATGAGTGGAGAGATCACACTCAGACTGATCCAGTTTTGCAGAAGCTCAATCTACATTGATGTTGGATGGTCGTCAGAGCAATCTGGTGTATCACCTGAAGTGCAAACCTATTTTCCTTACACAGTTGAATTGTTGAAGGAAGATGGCATTATTTTCAAAGGTCCTAAAATTGCTGTTCCTGCTTGCTTACAACAAGAATACATCCAGATTTTGCATTGTGGTCACCCAAGATCTGCATCCACTAAGAGAAGAGCAAAAGAATTAGTATTTTGGCATTTGTTACAAAATAAATTGATAAAGTACTTTCTTCTTGTTCAATATGCAATAGTACTAGACCACATTTGCAAACAGAACAACTTCAGCTAAGTCCAGTTCCTGAACTACCTTGGTCAACAGTTGCAACTGATAACTTTGAGTGGAACAATCAACACTACTTGGTTTTGGTATACTCTTATTCAAATTGGTCTGAAATTGATCTACTACGTAACCTAACATCCACTGCTGTTATTACTATGTTGGAATGTCATTTCTCAATTCATGGTAGTCCACACAAAGTTCTTTTTGACAATGGTACTCAATTTACTAGCCAGTTGTTTCAGAAATTTGCAAATGAATGGAACTTTGTACATGTCACTAGTAGTCCTGAATATCCTCAGTCAAATGGTCTAACTGAACTTGCAGTGCAAAGTGCAAAGCAATGACTGAAAGGCTAAAGCGTGACAATATTGATGTGTTCTTGAAACATACCATGTGATGATATTCTTGGCTCACCTGCTCAAAGACTACTTTCCAGGTATACTAGAACTACCCTACACATTACTTCCAGTTTATTGAAGCTTAAACCTAAGAACAATAAAACCATCAAGGCTCAATTGGTTAAGAAGTCTATTCATAAAGGATGCGCACACCTCCAGACTGGTAGCCCAACATAACGCATCAGAGATAGTTCAGGTGCAACTAACATTGGGTAAGACAGCAATTCAGGTCATACCCTGCTACAGATCCCCAACCATGTTCCAGGACTCATACTCCATGTTCCTAAGCACCCTGGCGAATATTAGGATCCAACCTAACACTCTCATACTGGGCGACTTCAACTACCCCTCCTTTAACTGGGAAAACTACTCGTGTACCAATGCACTTGCTCAACGTTTCCTGGAATTCATTAATTCCAATGCCCTGCATCAGCTCATTCTTACCCCCACTAGAGGTAGCAACATCCTTGACCTGGTCATTACTAACATGGGTGACCGTTGCTCTACACCAATAGTCAACTCATCCCTAGTTAGATCCGACCACAAACTAATCACCTTGGAAATCCACATCCCTCCCACCTGCCCCACAAAGATAACCACCATGAAAAACTTCTCCAAAACTAACTTTGGGCTCCTAAAAATAGAGGTGGCTAACTTTACAGCACCCAGGCAAATGGAGAATAGTTGCATGACCACAGAATCATACACCAATGGACTGTACGAACACGTACACAAATGCGTGGATCTTGCCATACCCAATAGAACCAAGATGCTCTCCTCCAAAAAAAGGAAGCCAATCTGGTGGTCCCCTGCCATAAACAAACTCTGCAACAGAAGGAGGAAACTGATATGGAATAAGGTGAAGTTCCAAGACTGGAAAAACTCCCTTATCAGCCTCAGCAAAAAAATTGAGATCCCTCATCAAATCCTCTAAAGCCAGCTATGAAAACAGAATGTCAGCAGATAGAAAAGACACCCACAAGACCTTCTATAGTTATGTAAAGAATCTCCATGGCAATACCCAGATTTGCTCTTAGCTACTGCTCAATGGTAACTATTATACCAAGCCAACAAATATTTCCAATATACTGGCTGACAGATTCAGTGCCAAATTTACCTCTCTCTCCCTCACCAAAGAACCAATCACAATACCAGTAGATTGCCAGGCACCCAGTATTATTGCTGCACAGGTTAAAACAGCACTGTCCAAGGCCAAGAATACAGCTTCTATGAGACCTGACAATATCCTTGGCTGTGTTCTACAAAAACTACAGAGTGAACTGACACCTCACCTGTGTGCCCTGTTCAATCACAGCCTCACTTCAGGATTTGTCCCTACTGAATGGTGCACTGCTACAGTCATCCCTCTCCAAAAAGGAGGAGCAACTACAGACCCTGGGAACTATTGCCTCATTAGCCTGACAAGTCTGATATGCACAGCTACGGGACGCATCATCATGGACCTAATAAACAAGGATATAGGGAATCTCCAAACTCTGGATCCCACACAGTTTGGTTTTGTGAAGGGTAGATCATGCCTGCTAAACCTGGTTGACTTCTTTGAGTCAGTCACCAGAGCTGTGGATGAAGGCAAGGTGGTTCATACAGCCTACCTTGGCCAAAGCCTTTGATACCATTCCCCACTCAGGAATCATAGGAAAACTCACTAAGCTAGGCATCAACCCTATATCACTAGGTGGGTTGCAAACTGGCTTACAGATAGAACCAAAGTCTTAAAACACCCAAAAGAAAATAAAACAACTTATAAAACAAAAATATCCAGGCTATAGTCCAAAATGGGTTGATTATCTGTATGACAAGTTTATTAAGCGCTTTCGGCTATGCACAGCATAGCCTTCATCAGAATACATTACAAAACACATACTGCTTCATTATATAGAGTTAATTCACCAATCACAAACATAGAACAATTAATTAATAATTCAACTCACACTACACTGCTCATTGACTCTTAAAAACATGTTATAGGTTTATATTCCACATAAAAACTATAACCAATTCATCACTGAAAACATGTTCTGTTTAAAAAAAGTTCTGTTTTAAAAATATTCAAAAATCATCACTAATTTTGAAAGTCATATTTATTTCTTGTTTATTCTTTCCTGAAAAACTGGGACAATGGAAATATTTTCATTTAGACCTGGGGAAACATTGCTGCTGTTCTAAGTTTCCATTGTGTTTCTTTTTTCTTTAATGCATTTTTCCAGTCTCCCCCTCTTGGATTTAATTTCACCTGTTCCACAATTCCAAATGAAAATTTTGTAAAGGATGCACACGATAAAGAGTGTTTGTATAGTGCACTTGTAGTTTTTTGTTTTTAATATCATTAATGTGCTCATACATCCTACTTTTAAGTGCCTGCTCTGTTTTTCCTAAATAGAATGCTATGCATGAATTGTACAGAGCTATATAAATAACACCTTTGGTCAAACAATTCCCATTTGCAAATACTACCTTGCTTTTCAACCTAATGTGTAAAACTACAGATTGCTCTTTGTGTATATAACAACATTGTTTACACCTTCCACATGGACTAGTACCTCTACTATTCACCATTCTGGATTCTTACATTCAGGAAGGCTCTTAATATCGTGCCCTGTCTTGTTGACAAATCTAGGCCCCTCTCCCAACTTCTTATATATTTCTTGGTTGGTTTTAAAAATTGTCCAGTTCATGTTGATAATTCCCCTTAATTCCTTAGTTGTGGAATTATATTCAAGTACACAAGCCCTTTTGTATTTGTCATTTTCCTTACTCTTTTCCATATTGTTATTTTGTAGTCCTACCCCTAATAAAGGAAGATAGTCAATACCCCACTTGTGTTGCACTTCTGAAGTAATTTCCTCGACCAACTGTTTATGGTACTCTCTCTCTTCAAACATACGCTGTAGTTTACTTAACTCACCTTGTAAATCGTCATAATGGGACGTCATTCTTGCAACCCTCACTGCCTGTCCCTTCACTATACTTCTTTTTTGAGCAGTAGGGTGATTACTCCCATAATGTAAATTACAAAATGTTGGTTTCCTATATATACATGATCGGAATCCACCTATGTCATTGATACTTTGTACATCCAAATAATTAATACTAGTGAAATCATAGTTAAAGGTAAACTCTAAGAACTCTGTTGTTTCACCTACATATTTCATGAAGTCAGAAATCTCTTCTTCAGTACCCTTCCATAGGACAAAAATATCATCCAAAAACCTGGAATATAATTGTATTTTGTCCCAGTAGGGGCTGTTAAATATATGGTAAGATTCCCATCCCAGGAGTACTATATTGGAGTAGACAGGGGCACAAGCTGCCCCCATTGCTACTCCTCTAATCTGCTGATAATATTCCCCCTCAAAGAAAATAAAGTTGCTGTCTAGTATCAAACTCATAATTTCACAGATGAAGATGATCTTACTATGCTCTAACTGCTTACAGATAGAACCCACAGTGTGAAAGTAGCTGACTCCAAGTCAGACTGCTGACTAGACACAAGTGGAGTCCCACAGGCTATCCTGGGTCCTCTCCTGTTTGGTATCTACTTCTCTGAAGTCCAGGCCAACACAAAGGCACTGTTGTTGACAAAGTTTGCAAACCATTGCAAGTTGGGAGCTATAATTAACTCCCCAAGTGATGTTGACATCCTACAGAAAGGCCTTACCGAGACCAACGACTGGTGTCAGAACCATGGCCTTAAGCTCAATGCCAAAAAATGTGTCATCATCCCCTTTGGGAAAAAAACAGTTCCCATAAATGATCACATCAATTGTAGTCTACTGAACATAGAATGCGTGATAAGAGTTCTGGGAACACAGGTTGACAGCAACCTCTGTTTTGACCAACACATTGCCACTGTGGTCAGAAAGTCCTTCTATGTGGCACATCTCATTACTAAGGGTTTTGCATCCAGGAATAAAGTGGTCATTGTCTCCCTCTACTCTTCCTTCATTAGGCCAGTCATCGAGTACAATGCCTCATTTCGCATGTATCTCACTAGACACCCGCAACAACTGGAGAGTCTGCAAAAGTACCTCACAAAGAGGATCCTGGGCCTTAAACACTTGTCCTATATGGATAGACTCAAAAAACTCCAACTATTCCCTGTCTCATATCGCCTACTTGGGGACAATCTCTGCTTGACTTACAAAGCCATGTCTGACCCAGCTTTGTTAGAAATGCTACATCTAAAGAAATCCCAATCCCTCCGCATCACATGCTCCAGAGGCCTCAACCTCATTACCACAATCAACAGAACATGCTGGAGGGACAGGTTCCTCACCTAGAGACTGCCCATGCTCTGTAATAGACTTCCCATACATGTCAAACAGAGCACCTCACTGTCCCTCCAAGAGAAATCTTGAGGAGTGGATGCAAAATAGAAAATTCACCCCGGGGATCACTCCAGTGACTCTACTCGACAGAGGCACTGGGAAGTAAGGTTGGGTGCTACAATGCCAGGGTAATCCTATGGGCTAGGCTTGTAAAGTCTCCAGGGCCATTAGCCTAGTACACACCTATGAACCTACAAACATATATCCAGAAATCTAGTTACGACAGATTGAGCAGATTACTTCATCCACTGAGGGAAGGAGAGATGGTACAAATCCAGACAATTAAAGCTTTTGATCAAATTGTACAGATTACAGGCATCTGTGACAAGCCAAGATCCTACCTGGTAGATTCCAAGGGTGTGGAATATAGGAGGAACCGTAGACATCTTCTTCCTGTACCAGAATTATCATCACCATCACAGCAGTGTTTCTATGATGCAGACTTCAAATCTGAGAGTGAATCAGACACTGTTCCCATACCAGAATGTGTTCAAAATTATGATTCCATTCAAAAAAATTTTCCTAATGTTCCACAGGTCAAACATTTTTCAGAGACAGTTCCAGCTGCTAAATCTAATTCCCAGTTTTATGTCACACGATACGGATGAGTATCACACCCTAGAGTGAAATACGCAGCAATGTGAACTTGATTTATATATATATATATATATATATATATATATATATATATATATATATGTGTGTGTGTGTGTGTGTGTGTGTGTGTGTGTGTGTGTGTGTGTGTGTGTGTGTACTTAGTATTGTATAATGCATGACAAAGATTTACCTGTGATTTCTGCATGCTAAATAGACTCATAGAGTTGTATGATCTATTTCTCAAAGAGAGAGGATGTAGATCAGAGTGCAAGTGTCCAAAGTAGGAGAGCGACAGATCCTCATCTAAACATGGAATATTCAGGAACTACTCTAAGACTGATCCCCTGCTAATAGGTGATACACTGGCCAAATCTCAAGCCTCCATAAACATTGAGAACACTGCTGCCTATGCAGAAATGTTGACACAAACCCTGTACGAGCATGTTAATAGCTGCATAGAGGCAGCCATACCCACCAGGGACAAGTACAGAACTAACTCTAAATCAAGCCACCCTGGTGGAATCAGAGAATCAACAGGCTATATAATAAAAGGAAGAAAGTCATGGCAAAACTTTGGAGGTGCAGCACAGAGCACTCTCATCAAAGTAAACAATATATCAGAGGACAAATGAAGACTACCATAGCCAGATTTGAGGTAAGTTTGGGTTCCCATGCCAAAGACAACCACAAAGCACATTTTAGCTATGTCCGCAACCTCAAAGAAAAGACACAATTGTGTGCACATCTCATTGTAAATGGAACAATCTATAATGTGGCAGAAGATATAGCAAATCTCCTGGCTGATAAATTCAGCTCCAACTTTACCACTCTCTCCCCCTCAGCCTTCCCACAAGAAATACCATAAAATATAAGTACCCCTGCTATCACTAGGGAACAGGTCCTTAATAGTCTCTCTAAGACCAAGTACATGGCATCAATGGACACAGACAATATCCCAGCAAGCCGTCTAAATAGCATGAAACATGACCTTTCAGGGCCAATGGAATTACTATTTCACTGTAACCACCAAACAGGTTTGTGCCTCATGAATGGAGAACAGCAATAGCCATCCCTCTGCACAAAGGTGGGCCCATCTACAGACCCTGGAGACTACAGACCCAGAAGTCTCACTAGTCTTATATGTAAAGCCATAGAAAGATTATCATGGAAATGATCAATAGAGCTGTAATACACCTCCAGACACTGGTCCAAACCCAGCTTGGTTTTGTTAAGACCAGATTATGCCTACCCAACCTGGTGGACCTATTTTAGAAGGTAACCAAAGCAATAGATGAGGGAAAAATGGTTCACACTACCTACCATGGCAGGACAAGGCATTGGACACAATACCCCCATCAGGCATTGTTTGCAAACTCAAGAGGTTTGGTACAAACTAGTGTGTCAGCCAGTGGATAGCCAGCTGGCTCACAGACAGGACCCAGGACGTTAGCATTGTGGAGTCCACCTCTACAAAGAGGCCATTCACAAGTGGAGTCCCTCATGAATCATTCCTCAGAACACTCCTTTTAGGCATTTACATCTCTGAAGTGAAGGCCTCTGTCAGTGATCTCTGGCTGACTAAATTTGCAGATAACTGCAAATTAGGAGCTGTCATTGAATCCCACACTGACACAAATGTTCTCCAGGAGGGACTGACACCAACATACAATTGGTATCAGAGCCATGGACTAACGCTAAATGGCAAGAAATGCACAATACTATCCTTTGGGAAGTCATCCACCCCTGGTAACTATCATATTGACAGCACATCTCTAACGGCTGACCTAGTAGTCAGGGACTTAGGGACACACATAGATAGTAATCTAGCCTTTGACTGTTATGTGTCTACAGTACTGAAGAAATCATTCTATGTTGCTCAACCTATAAACAAAGGTATGGCATGTAAGTCCAAGGAAGTCATTGCACCACTGTATTCAGCATTCATCAAATCTATCATTGAGTGTAGTGCCATCTTTGTTATGTACCTATCCAGGCATATCTGACATTTGGAACATCCACAGAGGTTACTCACTAAACCAATACAGGGCAAATGTAAAATGTCCTCTGCAGATTACGTCAAGGCCCTATCCCTATATTCTGTCTTCTACAGGCTTTGGAGGGGAGATGTATGCCTGCGATACAGGGCACTGTCAGACCCCACTGTGGATCCACAAGACAAAGGTATGGGTCTAATCTGTGGACATTCCAAAAATATCTGTACAGTTGACAATCATGCAGACAGTACATCAATCCATCCAACAGGCCTGGGGTGACACTTTAGCTAATACACTAAACTTTATCTGCATGTCTAACAAAAGAGTTTTCTGCTTACCAGCAGCAGAAGCATGGCCTCTTCCAATTCTTATGTGGTCCTGAAAAAAATTTGAGGGAGAGGTAATGGCAACAGCACCACATGTTAAAGTATAACAGGGGTAATACGTCCAAAGGTGTCACATCTACAGTAACTGTTATGCTAAAAGGTATGTGGCTGACAATCTCTACATGAGCTTAAAACTGCTTAACTTACTCCCACCACAAAAAAACACACACAACACCCATGTGAAATTAATTACACCATGACAGGATGAATGCAACAGTATTGTACTGCTGATCTAACAAACCATACCTGGATGCTCCTCTTGAGAGGAACGAGTGGCACCCACGTCTACAACATCTTGGCTGATGGAGCTGTCCTGTGTGCTAAGGTTTACCAGGAATTCTTCTGTGACTGTGAGAGGAGCTTCTGCTGCAGGGCCACCACCATTGAGCTGACGATCCCTGGTCACATCAGCTACACATCTCCTTGCTGCATTTATCATATTCATGGCACAGTGTCACACCTGCTCAAAGGTACGATTTTGGTGACCCACGGCATTGATGTTATGCACCAATTCATCCCACAAGGCTGCAAGTTCTGACCTACTTGCCATCCCTTGGGACAACATGACCTGATAATGTCACAAATCCTCAATGATGAGGTAATTTTCTGCTTCAGAAAATGGTGGCCTGTGACATACATACATGACTTTTTCTGAAATACAGAGGCATGGGAACACATGTAAGGATCACATACATATGAATAAACTATGTACACATACAGCAGTACAGGAAGGATATCAGTATTCACTGCGTGATTACAAATCTCATATTTAACAGTGTGTCAAACATGCAAAGGGTGTGGATGCAACTATGACTGTAGCAATAGTGACATATTCTTGTTTGTGCCATGACTGATACTCACGTATGCTCACACACCCAACACAGGAGCCATTGTAGTGTGCCCCATAGCAGGAAACCCCTCCAAAAAAATGTATAAAGAATAGTGCGAACAAAACAGCAGTGTACTATTACAAGTGCTATCAAAGGAAGTAACCAGGCAACCTGTGTACCTAGTTATCATACAACATTATGCCCTTGCTGTATTCTACATCCTCTGTAGGTGTAACACAGCTGGAGATCAATGCCATGTCATAAGTACAGTTCTAACAAAAGCTTACTGATTTAATCCTCATTCTCCCCAAGTATATTCAAACATATGCATCATGTAGGAAACAAAATGGTTACATACCTGATGGACTACAATACTCCTCTGTTGAAAAATACTGCTATACAAGAAATGTGTCAATGAGTTAGACATAAGAAGTAACTCTCATATACACTGGTTTGCTTAGCTAGAAGTTTGTCTTTTATGATGGTACTCATTTAGCAGTTGATTGCATCTGAACCGGTCTGTGGTTCAGAATTGCTAAATGCAGCTACATAGCTGATTTGCAGTATAATCAGCTGATCCCATGCAACTACTCAACAAGATATATTGCTGCAATGTAGATTCCATCCACTTTCTCATATGTTGGAGTGAAGATTAGTAAGGATTATTAATTATTAGTGGAGATCAATGCCATGTCATGAGTACAGTTCTAACAAAAGCTTACTGATTTAATCCTCATTCTCCCCAAGTATATTCAAACATATGCATCATGTAGGAAACAAAATGGTTACATACCTGATGGACTACAATACTCCTCTGTTGAAAAATACAGCAATACAAGAAATGTGTCAATGAGTTAGACATAAGAAGTAACTCTCATATACACTGGTTTGCTTAGCTAGAAGTTTGTCTTTTATGATGGTACTCATTTAGCAGTTGATTGCATCTGAACCAGTCTGTGGTTCAGAAATGCTAAATGCAGCTACACAGCTGATTTGCAGTATAATCAGCCGATCCCATGCAACTACTCAACAAAATATATTGCCGCAATGTAGATTCCATCCCCTTTCTCATATGTTGGAGTGAAGATTAGTGGGGTAAAAATACCACATCAGCAGAGAGATCGTATCATTAACAGAGTAAAAGGCAACATGCTTGGTGTGTCCTAGAACCATTATGCCAACCACATGAACAACTGCCAAGTCATGTGTTATGTCACGTTAGTCATCTGGAACGTGTATGCTGGCAACCCTTGCTTCTAGGACAACCCCCATATATCTATGTTATGTGTACAGCTGTGGTTGTCTGTAATATCACCGTCAAATCATTGTGGACTGCAGTCTGATATTACTGGGCCGCATTTGAATTACATACATCAAATTTCTCTGGGAATTCATGCTAATGCATAACCTTCTAGGCACTTTCTACTGTTGTAATTACAATAGTTAAAATGTGTTCCTATCTGTAGGTCTTCGACCTCCATTATTTTGAAGCAGATATTCCATTTGTACTGCTTTGGGTGGGTAAATAGTAGGCACAGCTGGATTTGAACCCAGGACCATGTGGACCAAAAATAAATATTTTCTCAGCATTTAACAGATTGAGCTACAAAGTCAGTGATATAGCAGGTGTGTTTTTACATGTTGTACAGATCATTGCACACTGAACTGCTGTTACATATCTCACTTACACCAATTATTATGAGTATGGCTTTATACTGATTTATTTCTCTAACAGATTCCCATTTAAATTCCTATTTTTCCATTAATCCTTTAGCAGATTTGCTGCTTGATGCTCAGCATCATGCAAACATGCTTATGATGAGAAAATGATAATGACCATGTTTTGCTTAAAACACATGTGCAATTTAACTGGCTGTGTGACTTGGTGGGTTGATGCACTGTTACTCAAATGATATGTTATTGGGTTCAGAACAGTGCATAGGCATACATTTTGAATGTGATTACTATACTTTCAAATACATATAGTAATGCACTGCCATTTAGCATAGAGCAGCATTGTGCAGTTATTCTTTAAAGAAAAGAAATTTGGAAAGATAGGACAGTTGTAAAATGGGGTGCAAGGAGGGGTAAAACATACTGAAAGGCAGGTAGGAATGTGCAGGATGGGTGTAAAAAAGAACCATAGCTATCCATTTCTTCAACAGAAACAAATGTGCATTTGCAAAGATTTTTAGCTGAATTTGGACTGTCACCCCCAGAGAGAGAGATGATGACAATATAAGTGCATTGTCAAACCAATTGGACCAAATTAATTGTGTCCAGTGGACATGTGTGTGAAATGGAGAGCTATGTATGTGATGACTTTTTTGTTTTTGGGACAGGTGCCCCTTTCTTTAAGGAGATAGTGGAATATTGGGGAAGTGACACAGGTATGCATGGGGAAGGTAAATTGTGAAGGTGAGGAAGCATTTGCAGACAGACAAGACATACAAGACAGCAGACAGAGTTGGTGAGGGACACAAAAGGGAGGGTGAACACCTTGGATGGGGAGGGGGTTGGGGGATCCCAGTCCCATGGACATCAGACACGGTAGCAATGTGACTCAAGTCCTCACCCATGGGACTGTCAGCACTGCACCTTCACTGCCCCTGTGGAGGCAGTGGCCAATGCCGGTGCATGAGGAGTGACTGCTGTACTAGGATGGACAGTATGCTCTCCATCCAGTGTAGGCATGCACCAACAATTTGATACACAGCCCTATGCACCATGCCTGGCATTTGATCACAACTGACAAAAGCATCCTCTCTGCCAACACTCTCAGAGGGCAACACACTCTGGGCCTGTGGGGCAGAACCACCTGATGGAGCAGGTAGTGCAGGAGCAGCAGTGGCAGCAGATGGGGTACCACCAGGCTGCAGCCCAGATATGCTGGGCCCCAGTGCCTCAACAAGCTAGGTGAATCATCAGGAACTGGCCTACCTCGTTATGCTGTGGTAAATAAAATAGAAATACAAAGGAAAAATAAATGTAACCCAAACAAAAGTAATTAATAACATACTAGAAAAAAATAATGAGTAATGTAAACAAATTGAAAATAATATAGTGAGGAATACAGCAATAAATATTGCAAATGAAAATGTATTTAACTGCAAAGTAATATTAAATTATACATAAGGCCAACATAAGAGATAATAATAAATAATATGATAGCAAATTATAATAGTAAATATAATTGATTAAATAAATAAAAGAAGAGAAGGGGTGGGGTGAGAGAAGAAAGGAGAACATTAGTAACTTCTCAGATAATACAACTAAACATACTACAACTACATAATTTTAGATATGTTAGATTTTACTTGTGAGACCACTGGCTGCTATGGCATTTATTATTTGAAATACTACCCTGTTCCTTACACACACACTGTATCTCAGATCATATAGCATCCAGCAATCATTCAATGTTGCTTATATCATAAGTACATCTCAACCTCATAGCATGACACATTATGGGCCAAGACATACATAATAGTGGTACAAAGATACAACAACAGGGAACATTCTTATACAGTGTGCTCTTACAATAGTAGCAAGGTGTTCTGATAACAGATTTGCCATTAAATAGCATTTCAAGAGATGTCTAATATCTGCAATTCAGGGGACTGACATTTTTTCTGACATTGATCCTCAGCAATGTGGTAGAGACTGGCTAGTAAAACAAGATCATATACCAAACAGACCAGACATATGGGGCAATATTCAGTACATTCTGCAAAAATCATGACAGTTAAGAGGTATGTCATGTACACTGATTACACTTGACAGTTGACAGTCACGGCACAGGTCTATAGGTGTGAAACTTCAAATGCAATCATGGTTATGTTTTATTGATGACATGGTAAAACAGTAAAAAAATGCGCAATTTCTCAGTTGGCTGGTGTGGGATTAGAATCCACTAGCAGTGACTACAGTAATACTTGAACATTTTATTTGGAAAAATAAATTATCAGAGTACCATCTCATTTTACACTTTCAAACAAAGCAAAAAATCCAAGCTAGATAAGGCAATGTTCAGGTTGCAGAAAATGCCTCAGTCAGTTCTCTTACAAAAGGCAATAAGTACTGTACCAGCTGAAAATATCACCGCCTTTAATAAAAAAAATTATAAAATACAATAAATACGTAAGCACTTTCATTTACCAATGTGGTAAACTTCATCAGACAATTTAACAATTTATCTTTTAATTTAAATAACAGCAGCTGGCACAGTACTTATTGCCTTTTGTAAGAGAACCAACTGTGGCATTTTCTGCAACCTGAACATTTCCTTTTACACTTTATTATAGATTCATGTTGTTTCAAATCCTGCATTTGCACACATGGATAGCTGTCTAGGACTTCTATTAACTTACATGTTTACCATACTCAGTTATTGACTGCTATCTACAGCATATTTCAGAAAATGAGCAAACCACAACACTGACTCTTAATCTGGGTATTCCACAACATTAACTAATGGTTGGAAGCTATGTTACACAGTACTGCATGCTTACTTGCTTTAGCAGTTCAGATATGCACTGACAAATTAATGAAAGTCTGTGATGTCCCAGGTATGTAAGACTGTAACATCTGTATTTATTTTATTTTATTATTAAGTTATGCATTCATTTATTACATTATTGGTTTTCTTACATGCCATGCACTTGCCTCATCATGACCAAATGCCTTGCGTGGGGCCGCACGTTGCAAGCCCTCTCTTCTGCAACTGTTGTAAGAAAGGGGAACCTTTATGCATACCAGTTTGGCACAGATTCAGCCTGTATATTTATAAATTACTAGAAAATATACATACATATCTGAGGGATATTCCCCAACTGTGCCTCTTGGATCCACTGAGCCAAAGTACCCCTCTTTTGTCAATAGAAGTCATCATAATGTTGACAACACTGCTCACTAGTGTGGGCGATGTCACACTGCCAGACAGTTATCTGTAATTTTGTAAATAAATCTATGTAATTTGTGAATATTAATATGATTTATACAGAACTGTATGTAATGTACTGAGCCTCAATAATTTAACCACAGCATACCCTGCTGGAATATAGAAGATTAACCTGCAAAACTTAAGATTAGTTCATAGGTTCATAGGTTCATAGGTTCATACTAGGCTATCTGCCCTAGGGCATTTATAAGCCTAGCCAGAGTGTGTTTGGCTTTCGCCACCCATTTTAAAATAATTTTGCTATGCCCTTTTTCGAGGTTAGTATACTGTGCCTCTGTCTAACAGTGACACAGAAGTGATACCCGGGGTAAACCTACGATCTCCCATCCACTCATCAAGATTCCTGTTGAAGAGAGTCAATGAGAGACTCTGCCTAAACTAGACTGGGATTTTATTCCAGAGTGAAGGGAGCCTCTGGGTTATGAATCTGTCCCTCCAGCATGTCCTATTTATTTCAGTGCTGAGGTTCAAGTCTCTCGAGCGCGTAGCTTGATGGGATTTGGATTTTCTGAGGTGCAGCATGTCCATTAATTCTGGGTTGGACATGGCTTTATACGTCAGGCACTGAGCAGGTGGTATGCCACTGAGTAGAGCTGGAGTTTCTTTAACCGGGCAGCATATGGCATCTGTTTGAGCCCTTTGATCCTCTTGGTGAGGTACTTTTGAGGTCTTTCCAGTTGTTGCAGGTGTCTGGTAAGGTGCATCCCAAAAGGGGCATTGTACTCAATTATGGGCCTGATGAGGGATGAGTAAAGAGGCATGATGACCTCCCCTGATCTAGATGTGAATCCCTTCATGATTAAGTGGGCTATATAAAATGTTTTTCTAACCACTTTGGCCACGTGGTTGTCAAATGAGAAATTGCTATCAGCTTGGTTCCCCAGGTCCCTAATTACGTCTTCTGTACTTAATGGATTACCACCTATGTGGTAATTTGTGGGCACTTTGCTTTTGCCAAAGGGGATGACTATACACTTTTTGGCATTTAGCTTAAGGCCATGGCTCTGGCACCAGTTGTCTGTTTCTATGAGGCCCTTTTGGAGGATGCTTGTGTCAGCTGGAGTGTCGATTATGGCGCCCAGTTTGCAGTCATCTGCAAACTTGGTCAGCCACAGTCCTTCTGTGTTGGCCTGTACCTCCAAGAAATATATACCGAACAAGAGAGGTCCCAGGACTGAGCCTTGTGGGATGCCATTTGTAACTGGTTTGGAGTCTGACATGGCTCCAGCAATTCTAACCATGTGGGTTCTGTCCTTGAGCCAGTTTGCAACCCATCTAGTGACATAGGGGTTTATATTTAAGTTGGTGAGCTTATCTATAATGCCCAAGTGGGGTATTGTATCGAAGGCTTTTGCGAGGTCCAGGTAGGCTGTGTGGACCACCTTCCTCTCGTCAATGGCCTTAGTGACTGTTTCAAAGAAATCAACCAGGTTTAAGAGGAAGGATCTGCCCTTAGCAAAGCCAAACTGGGTAGGATCCAGTGTCTGTAGGTCCCCAATATCCTTATTTATGAGGTCCATAATGATCCTTTCCATAGCTTTGCAGACCAAGCTAGTCAGGGTTATGGGGCGATAGTTTCCAGGATCCGTTGAAGCACCACCTTTGTGGAGAGGGACCACTGTTGCTGTACGCCACTCTTTGGGTACATATCCTGTAGTAAGGCTGAGATTGAACAGTAGTTTTATGTTTGGGTTTAGCTCTTCTTGGAGTTCATGTAGGACGCAGCCCAGGACACCGTCTGGTCCCATTGATGCTGTGTTTTTTGCTTTGGAGAGGGCAGCTCTTACCTGAGCATCTGAGATGTCAGGGGGGCAGCACTCTGCTGGGATAGATATTTGCCCTTTTGGTGGGGAGGGGGGAGAGTTTGGAGGATGTTGGCAATGTCTGTGGGTTCGGTGTATTTTTTGTCATTTTGGACTAATTCTGAGCATATCTCGGAATTCCCACCCAGATTCCTAACATAACTAACGAAAGCCTTGTGATTATCCTTAGTGTCCTGTGAAATTTTTCTCTCGAAGTTGGCCCTAGATGATTTTATGAGTGCCCATAGTTTTTTGCTAATACTGATCAGAGATGCCTTCCCTTTTTGGGATTTTGCTTTATCATGTAGTAGCTTCCTCCTTCTATTGTATAGTTTGTTTATGGCTGGGGTCCACCAGACAGGACGTCTGCCTTTGGAGGATTGGGACTTGGTTTTATTTGGGATTGCATGATCCATGCATTCCTGAAGGTGTTCATAGAATGCGTTTATAAAGGATTCTGCGGTCTGGGCTGTATTTTCCACAAGCCCAGGGGCTTTGAAGGATTCCACCTCGGTTTTGAGGAGTGTGAAATTTGCATTAGAGAAGTTTTTAACTGTGGTTTTCAGGGCAGGGGGTGGAGTCGGGATGTGAATATCCAGTGAGATTAGTTTATGGTCTGATCTTACCAATAAGGGATACACTTCTGGTCTGGAGCATAGAGTCCCCATGTTGGTGATGATCAGGTCCAGTATGTTTTCCCCTCTTGTGGGAGTGGTAACAAGTTGTTCCATAGCATTTTAGTTTATAAATTCTAGGAACCTTTGGGCTAGGGTGTTGGAGCTAGAGTAATGTTCCCAGTCTATGTTTGGGTAGTTGAAGTCACCCAATACAATGGTGTTTGGAGAGACCTTCATATTTTCCAGTTGAGGTTAATACTTTATAGCTAGGCCATAAACAAAATATGCTATCTCTCAATTTCAGTTCAATAGCAGACACAATATCTAGAGATATAAGTTTTTCTATTGTATTGAAAGAAAAGTAATTACTAGGTTTAAAATGTAAAGTGTTTTATTGTTTTACGACTTCCAAGATCTGCAAAGATCTGAGAGATATGTATTCCTCACACAAAGATGTTAAATTCTGTTAAGTTTCTGTTTAGGCTGGGGACTGAAGCCAGGTGACAAAGAGTGATGTCATCCAAGCTGGCCCACCAGTAATGTTTGATATTAATTTGGGAAATCTCTCAGAGAGAGACTGTGCATTTTGTATTTTGCCTTGGACCTAGCAAGAACATCCACTCATCATCAGCATCTGCACTTGCCTTGCTAAAAGTAAGTAACTATGGTACAGTAATTTCTTTTAGATATAGTTAGGAATATAGTAAAGATTAGTTTAAATGTTTTCTGTATTTACTTGAGACTGTCCTGCAATGTTGTTTTAAAATATTTCCTGTGATTCTGAACTCTGAAGTAACTGTGCTTGTTTTCTGAGTATTATCTTGAACTTTTATTATTTATTATTAAATATATTTAAACCTATCTTTGTGGTTAATATTTGTGAGAGATATTTAGGCTCTTAGAGTACTTGCTATGTATTCAGTGACACTGTACAGGCCACTCCTAAATAGCTTTGCAAGTCTTGGTCAGACTACCATTTGGATAATAGTAACATTACACAGCAGGATTGGACACCCCTTTGTGTGAATGACCTGAGACGTACCTCTCTGGACTACATGAAAGGAGACATGGAAGAGCTCTCTGATCACGTAGCCCAGGCCAGTATGACTCTGACCCTGAGTAGCATCCTGCCCTCACCAAAAATGATGCCACAGTATAAAGAAAAAATGATCAATTTCAACAATTGGCTAAGTTTCTGGTGTCATTCAAAGGAGATCCAGTATCTGTCTTCCTGGGATGACATACTCGAAAAGCCACGTTGCTTCACAAGAGATGGCTTGCACCTGTCACCCTTAGGCTTTCAAATACTGGCCAAGGCTTTTGCCGCCCCCATAGTGCCTTTTTTAGGCAAGGCTCAAAAGACAAACCCACCACCATAAGTAGCACAAGTAACCAAAAACTGAGGGTAATGTGATTCAACACCAGAAGTCTAAACCTCAAAATGCATGCACTTGAGGCACTCCTCAGTATGGAGAACATTAAAATCTGTGCAGTAACAGAAACCTGGTTTAAGGCTCCAGAGAGCCCCCCAGCACTACCAGGCTATAACTCATACCATACTTTTTGGCCACAGAACCCAGACCAAAACACAAAAGGCTGGGGTGTATCCATATTCTTCAAGGATACCCACACCTCCAGGTTAGTGGTACAGCACAATGCTTCAGAGATCATCCATGTGCAACTAACAATGGGCAAAACTGCAATTCAAATTGCAGCTTGCTACAGATCACCCACCATGACCCAGGACACCCATTCTGCATTTCTGGAGACACTGGAAAATATGAAGGTCCTACCAAATGCCCTAATATTGGGGGATTTCAATTACCCAAACATTAACTGGGACAACTACTCAAGTACTAACTCCCTTGCCCAATGCTTCCTGGAATTTATAAACTCGAATGCCCTGGATCAACTGTTCAATAGCCCCACCAGAGGTGACAACATACTGGACCTGGTCATCACCAACATGGGCAACCGATGTTCCACACTGGAGGTCAACCCCTCGCTGGTTAGATCAGACCATAGTCATAGACTAATCACTCTGGATATCCACATTCCGCCCCACCCCCAAACAGGGAAACCACCCTGAAAATATTTTCAAAAGCAAACATCACATTACTTAAGACCGAGGTGGAAAGGTTCACAGCCCCCATGCTAAAGGACAATGATGTCCAAGCTGCTGAATCCCTTATAAAGGCATTCTATGAGCACCTTCAAAAATGCATGGATCATGCTATCCCAAGCAAAACCAAGACTCACTCCTCCAAGAAAAGGAAACCAGTCTGGAGGACCCCTGACATAAACAAGCTATACAACAGAAGGAGGAAACTAGTACAGAAAACAGTAAAATCCCAAGAAAGAAAGACATCCCTGATCAGTATCAGCAAGAAACTATGATCCCTCATAAAATCATCCAAGGCTAGCTTCGAAAGAAAAATTGCCAAGGACTCCAAAGATAACCACAAAGAGTTATTTAACTATGTCAAGAACCTAAGTGGAAACTCTCAGATCTGCTCTGAGTTAGTGCAGAATGGCACAAAATACACTGAACTGACTGATATTGAAAACATTCTGGCATACAGGTTTAGTACAAACTTCACCCCCCTCTCACCCCCTAAAGGGCCCATAACCATACCAGAAGAATGGAGATCCCTGGCAATCACTGACACACAGTTTAAAAACTGCCCTATACAAAGCCAAAAACACAGCTTCATTGGGACCAGATGGTGTCCCAGGCTGTGTCTTACACGAGCTCCAAAATGAACTAACCCTTCACCTAAACACACTGTTCAAACTCAGCCTCTTGACAGGCTACATACCCATAGAGTGGTGCACAGCAACAGTTATCCCACTCCACAAAGGTGGAGTCACAACAGACCCCATGAACTATCACCCTATAAGCCTGACTAGCCTGGTCTGCAGGGCTATGGAGCACATCATCATGGAACTCATTAACAGAGACATTGGGAACCTCCAAACCTTGGACCCTACCCAGTTTGGCTTTGTTAAGGGCAGATCATGACTCCTAAACCTGGTGGACATCTTTGAGACAGTTACCAATGCTTTAGATGAGGCAAAGGAGGTCCACACAGCCTACCTAGACCTTGCAAAGGCTTTCAACACCATTCCCCATTCTGGTTTTATAGACAAGCTCACCAGCCTAAACATAACCCCCTAAGTCACAAGATGGGTTGCCAATTGGCTCACAGATAGAACCCACACAGTGAGAGTTGCAGGTTCTAGGTCAGACTCTTAACTGGTTACAAGTGGCTTCCCCCAGGGCTCAGTCCTGGGACTCCTCCTGCTCGGTATATACTTCTCAGAGGTACAAGCAAGCACAGAAGGACTATGGCTGACCAAGTTTGCAGACAACTGCAAACTGGGGGCCATGATTGGCTCTCCGGCTGACACAGGCATCCTCCAGAATGGTCTCAGGGAGATGGATTCCTGGTGTCAAAATCATGGCCTCAAGCTAAATGTCAAAAAGTGCATGGTCATCCCCTTTGGAAAAAACAAAGTACCTGTGAACTACCACATACATGGTAGTCCCCTAAATACCAAAAATGTAATAAGGGATCTGGGGACCCAAGTAGATAGTAATCTCTCCTTTAATAATCATATTGCCAAGGTGGTTAGAAAATACTTCTATGTGGCCCACCTAATCACAAAAGGGTTTGCATCTGGAACAAAAGAGGTTATCGGGCCCCTCTACTCATCACTTATCAGACCCATCATAGTGTACAACGCCCCATTTGGGATGTACCTTACAAGACAACTGCAACAGCTGGAAAGACCACAGAAGTACCTCAACAACAGGATTACTGGCCTCAAACAGATGCCCTATGCAGCCCGACTGAAGAAACTCCAGCCGTACGCAGTTGCATACCACTTACTCAGAGGTGATATCTGTCTGACATATAAGGCCATGTCCAGCCCAGAATTGATGGACATGCTCCACCTAAAACAAAAACCAAATCCCTAAGAGCAACACGCTCTAGGGATCTAAAGCTCACCACAACAATAAATAGGACATGCTGGAGGGATAGATTCCTGTCCCAGAGACTCCCCATGCTTTGGAACAGGATTCCAATCTACATTAGGCAGAGCCCCTCACTAACACTCTTCAAGAGAAACCTTGACGAGTGGCTAGGAAACAGAAAATTTACCCTGGGGAATCACTGCAGTGGCTCTGCTGGACAGAGGCACAGGGAACTAATGGCTCTGCTGGACAGAGGCACAGGGAACTGATCTAAGGGGGCGGCGAAAGCCAACACATTCTGGTTAGGCTTATAGATGCCCTCGGGCAGATAGCCTAGTACTTACCTATGAACCTATAAGTAGGGGTTGGTGGCAGTGGAAACCGGGTGTGCGTGCGCACGCACGTGCACCCGCTTGCATGTGAGTGTGTGTGTGTGTGTGTGTGTGTGTGTGTGTGTGTGTGTGTGTGTGTGTGTGTGTGTGCATGTGTGCGTGCGTGTGCATATGTGTGTGTGTGTGTGTGTGTGTGTGTGTGTGTGTATAAACCAAATCTCAAAGCATGTGTGTGTGTCAGCTACGTGGCCAGGGACAGGAAGCACTGGTTGGATAGAGAGGTTGCTGGAGGTCTTGGCTTGAGCCCTTGGCTGACATCTTAGCCCTATTGCTCTGGAGAAAGAGGGAGAAACCAGCCCCAGACTGACTGTGATCTCTGTGTGCTCTTAAGGGAAATTGCACTTTACTGTGTGTGTACTTGTCATCCTCCTAGGGTATACATCCCCTAGCTGTTGCCATTGGTGAGCATTGGGGCTCCTTGATTATTGGGCCACTGTAGGGGCATCACAGGGGATACCAGTTTAACTGGTTAGGTCCTTGGTCAAACTTTCCCAGGCCTCAGACTTGCATTCTGATCCCTGATAGTTGCCCTGCCAGGATCCATAGTGCTCTACCAGGAGTCCTATGAAAACCCTAGACTCCTACGCACCCCAAAGTTGTGCCCTAATGTGCATGCTTTCCCCCATGACATCCATATCCACACTTAAAATCAGGCTCCAAGGAATACTGTGCAATTCTGGCCTGTTGCTCTTTAAATAGGATGCATTCTCGGCATTGCGTGTCACACTGTAACTTCCAAAAACACTCTGCGTCACTTAGCATCATGGAAACTCCCATAACCCATGTTTAAGTGAAGCTTAGGAACACGCGAACATGAAAAGACAGTTAATCATGTTTAAGCAATACTTATCATCGTGCAACTTTTCTAAACTTAACAATAACTGAATTTAAAGTGAAATGATATTTCAGCAACCTGACACAGATTCACAGCAATATATGTAAAAGGTATTACTGCCTAGGACTTGAACTTGGAACCTATTGAATTGTAGATCATGACTCAATCTAGCTACTGGAATAGTGAAGGGAACTCATGTATCTTCAAGATGTTCTGCGCAGGTACCACTGTAAGCATAACGCAGCTTTGCTGTGCGGGTTTGCACGGTACTAAGCACCACACAACTACAAAAATTAAATGCATCTGGTTTCTATTTTTTGATGTCGAGCAGATGTCTAATGCATGAGTGTGCAGTGCTAAGCACAGCTAAATAATGCTGTGCATCGTGAAAACAAGTACATAAATATAAAAAAAAAAAAAACAGAATTCGAATGCATCCTGTTTCTATTTTTACCTGTCTGGAGCATGTCTAATGTATGGGTGCACAGAGCTAAGCATAGCTAAATAACATGGGGCATTGTGCAAACAAGCACATAAAATTAATATAAAATCCAAATTAGTGAAATAAAATTGTCTTGTACCCCTTTCGGTCAGGTTAATGGGGTGAAAGGTATGTGGGTATGCCATCGGTCTTAGGCGTGCACCACAATTAATACACACGGCATGCTGCTGAGGGAAGCTCATGGGCTTGTACACAGATACATTCTGTGTAGGCTCTACAAAGACCCTATACAAACTTTATTGAATCCTGGGGTATGTTTACTCTAAGGCCCTATATAGCTTACATATACAGGGCATTTAGTAACACAGAAGAAGAATTATTTTAAGATCTTACAGCAACTGATTGAGTTCCAGCCCATATTTAGGAAAAATTAGATACTGCTAGTGGCAAAAGTGTTGTAATTATGTAGTAGCCTACGAAATCTCATAATGTTCTCGAATCTGTTTCTTTCATTTTTTGTTTTGTTTCTTCCATGATAATCTGACACAGAGGTTTTTTAAGTGACCACAAGTCTTGAATGTTTGGATATATGCTGAATGAGTAATAACAACGGCTATGGTTAAAAATGTTTAAAAATAAAAAAAAAAGAAACACTATGGCTATTAGAAAATTATGTTAACACAGCCAGAGAGTATTATATGGATCTTCGGAGTTTGAAAAGTGGCTGAAATCCCACTCATTTGAGCTAGATGATGTCCAAATATGGTAACTAAAAACAAATACTTTCTTAGATTTTTGTTATCCTGCTCACAAAGCTTTTAAATTGAATGGTTTGTTTGTTTGTCTCTTTCGGCTTTTCCCGGTTAGGGGTCGCCACAGCAGAACTCCAGTCTGCTAATGATTGGCAGTTGATTTTTACATACCGGCTTGCCAGGCCTGACACACAACCTTCAACGAAGGTACACCAATTCACGCATATCTCCACGCAGAAGACGCTCTACCTGAGAATCGAACCGGACAGCGTCTTACTGTGAGGTGACAACTGTTGTCAAAATGATATTATCAGTCCTGTGGCGATGACCATCATAGCATTAACTGCTCTTACATTCAAGATTAAATACCTGGCAAATGTCAGTGGACAACTAATTACCCTAATTGGGAAAGCTTTGCTGGATGATATTGAATCAAATATGATGGATATTCAAACATCCCTTCTAAGCTTAATCAACAAATGCATAAAGATGAAAATCATACAGCCCCCCCCCCCCCACCCCCAAGAAATATGCTGTCATTTCTGCAACAGAGAGAAAACAGGACTGGTTTGAGGCAGTCTTATCTGGAAAATAAGCTAACCGAATTATTACTCTCCTTGTTTTTGCTGGGGTTCATTTTTGTCTGGAAGTATCATCCTTATGATGGAGCTTGAAGACAAGGTCAAACATGAAGAAAAATCTGCTCAATTATATGTATGTTAACACAGATTTCTCTTAACTAAAAGTCACAGTGTGTCCTTTTTATAGAACAAGAGGTAAGTTATTCATTTTTCAGACAGAGAAAACATTCCTTTAGATACAGTTATTTAAATGGATCATCTAGATTATGAGCAGAAGCTGCACTGTTTAGTCTTTCAGAATCTGATCTTTGTACAGGAACCTGTTTGCATCTTCAGAGAATGCTAAACTATTCACAGTATGGACCAATGGCCATGATGCAAGTAACTATAATTGTGTGAAAGCAAACTACTTCATGCATAACTACAATTTCTTCCATTTTAAAATGTAATGCAGAAAGTTGCAAAGGAAAAATTGTTGTTGCTTCTGAAAGTGCCTTCATTGGACAGACAACCTTGATAGTCCAAACTTGCAGTTTCTTTTAAGGGTGACTCATCTGTTTCACCATTGGGGCAATGTACTACATCCATCTTTAGTGTCACTTCATCACATAGTCTGGGTTGTGAAGTTTTATCTTTCAACAGATAACTCCTCTTTCCTCAAGTTGTAGGAGTCCTACAGGACACCAGCAGGAGCTCTACAAGGAAGGCATATTTGCCCAAAGAGAATTTTCTCACTAGCAAGAGGAAATGGCTCTAGAAACAGCTGCCATGAGCTCTAGTATACTTTTATTTTCTGTCTTGCACTCTAAAAGTCTGCCTCACTTGTCCATCAAGATGCAACTGCATTGTGAATAAGTCTTTCACCAGATCCTTCATTTGTTTATAGAACTTAGATACGCTTCAGAAAATCTCAGAAGACACATTTTATTTTCCTTGTTATTTGAATTTATTGCTAGAAGATTTTCCATTCTGTTGAAATTTCTTCCTTAGTGGATGGTAACTGTATAGGCAATCATGTCAGTTAGAATGTTATATTTTATTTATATTTATTTATTTTATTTTACATTTGTTAACTGGGGATGTCTGACTGAGCCGAAAAGGCCCTTTTTCAGCAGAGGCCCGGGGAGAAATGCTCAATATATGTTGAAGAGCTTTTGTTCTCTTTCATAAGATAAGATGGAACTTTTTACTAAGCCTTCATTTGTGAGCATGACAGTATCAGACACTACCTTAAAAGCAACAAATATATTGCTATAACCGTTGCTCTACAACAGGCCCCTACTGGAGTCCTATCATTTATTTAATCTTTTGAACTATTCAGAATTTGGCACCTTTACTTTTAAGAATATTAGTGAACACAAAGACACTGAAATACAAACATGATGTAACATATTTTACTGGACCACCATAGGTTTGCAATTACTCAAGTGTTCCAGCTATCATGTGCCCTTTTACTTACATATCCACTTGTGCTTAGAAAGGGAAGTACATGATTTATTTCCAATTAGCTAAAAAAAAAATTGAAAAATGATAATGTGAAAAAACTGCACCATGGACTACATCTCAGAGACACTGTGTAAGTGTGTGTGTGTGTGTGTGTGTGTGTGTGTGTGTGTGTGTGTGTGTGTGTGTGTGTGTGTGTGTGGGTGTGTGCATATGACAGATAGAGAGATAATGAGAGGCAATGGGACAGGATCCAACAATCCAAACAGCAACAGAAACCAACGGCAGAGAAAAGGTCGCAAGAACCAGAGAAGGAGATAACAATAAATGAAGTAGAAGGACCTACCACCCTTCTAAGTTCCTAAAGTGACTTTAAAATCTGTAAATATACAGTGCTCAATATAGAACAGGGCATGACTGACTTTTTTGCTAATGGTTTGTCCTTCGTCCCAGATCGAAGGGGCGATGTTGTAAAAACTATAATTGATCTCAAGTTATATGTTCACAAGTTGAATTTGGCAGTGCTTATGGGTGCTAATTCTACTTTAATAAACACACTTAGAGTATCTAGTGTATTCAACCCCCCCCTGCAAGTTACCTTAAGCATGTTTGAAAAAATGTGTGAAATTGACTTAAGGTCATTAGTGGATGAGAAAGATAAAAAAACTCAACAAATCTAATATTAGAAAGGATGAATGGGACTTCATAAAATTGTTGGGTTACTGTAATATCAGAGTTATGAATCCAGATAATGGGGGGTGGTTTGCTCTTCATGGACCAATCTCAATATGAAAGAAGAATGTCCCAATATTTGCGTTCGGACACCTATATTACAGTTAGCCGTAATGAAGTTAACACTGCTTATAAAAGAATTAGAGTAATGCTGGACGATCTGTTTCTGGAAGGGTCTATAGACATCGATACCCTCCAGTACTTGACCATGTCTGCTCCTAGAATCCCAATTATTTTTGGCACACCAAAGTTACATAAAAACTTAGGGGACCCACCGTTCAGGCCTATTGTGGATGGTAGAGGTTCAATTACTTATGCATGTGCCAAATACATAGATAGCATATTAAAACCCTTATTAGGTAAGGAACCACAAATATGCAGGGATTCGTGGAACTTTTTGGAAAATATTAATAAGTTACAATTCAATGATAAATACATCTTTGTAGTAATAGATGTCAAAGATTTATACACAGTCATTCCTCAAACCTTGGGTAACTCACGGACAAGGGAATTTATGCTACATCATAAGGTTGATGATAATAAGGTGAATCTAGTTGAAACATTGCTTGATATAGTATTATCAAATAACTATATTATGTTTAACAACAAATTGTTTCTACAAAATACAGGGGTGGCCATGGGGTCACCTTGTGGGGCCAGCTTCGCTAATAGCGTTATGGCCCATTGGGAACGATCATATTTGTTTAAGAATGAATTATTCCAGCATAATGTCCTTTGGTATACACGTTATCAAGATGACATGTGCTTAGTATTGAAAGGGGAACCTGAACTTATAGATGGTTTCATTCGTGACATCACTACCATGACTTATTTCCTGGAATTTACTTGCAATGTTGGGGTTGATTCCATAACATATCTTGATGTAAAAATAACAAAAGATAGGAATAAATCCAAGTATAAAATTAAAATTTTTAGAAAACCTACCCATTCTAATGCCCTTTTTACATTTTTCCAGTTGTCATCCTTACCATCAACAGAAAGCTGTGGTTAAAGGCCAACTGTTAAGGGCAGCAAGGATGGTATCTGATGATACAGATTTTCGGGATGAATGCGAAACATTGAGAACTATGTTCCTTAAAAGAGGTTATCCCCACAAATTACTGTCAGATGTCATATTAGAAGTTAGAGCAAAGAGAGAAACTGGACATTTTAGGCCTTTAGTTTCTGGATATGTCAATGTAAATTCTAATGAGATAACAACATCCCAAGAAGTCATGGGTAGTATAGGCCGACTGAGGAACAATAATAAGTCCATGCTGAGTTTCTTGTCTATCTTTTGTATTGACTCTAAAGAAATTAAAGAAATCATTCTCAAGAACTGGGCTAATAGAACATTAGGAAGTGGGCCCAACTTTACTTATAGAGGAGGTTTAAACCTAAAAAGTATAGTAGAAAGAAAAAATAGTTCAAAAGGGAAAAGCATAGAATCCAACAATATAGGAATGAGAAAATGTGGGGCATGTTCTTATTGTAAGTATGTTCGAACAAGGTTGTCCATTAAGATAAGGGACAAGTCATACATTTTAAATGGGAGATACAATTGCGAAACTAAAGGCGTAGTGTATGTTGCATTTTGTGATTCATGTCCCTCTTTCTATATTGGTAAAACCGAAAGAAAACTCAAGCAAAGAATATATGAACATCAATATAGTATTCTTAAGGGGGATATGAATAATGCACTAGCTAAGCACGTTATGGTTCACCCAGAGCATAAATTCACTTTCTCTGTATTACAACAAATCCCATTAGACCCAAGAGGAGGGCCTTGGCAACTTATCCTCGAAGAACAAGAAACTTCCTGGCAAATAATGACTTTAGCTTATTCCCCTCCAGGTATAAATTAATTTATGTCCATTAAGAGTATTTTAAAGCTTAGGGCATTAATAATAATGATTGGGTGCATGTAATATGAAAGTAAGATAAGCAGGTAGTCATTAAAAGCTTTTAGTAAATGTTTGACTTAATTATGAAGTTGCAACATGTTAATATATTTTAATAATTTTGAGTATAAACATGTATATGATTATTTAAGAAAAATATACTTAAATAGAGGTTTTATATTGATTTTTTTATATATATAATGCACATATTGTGCTAATTTTAAAAGGTGGTTTAATAGTATGTGCTTATAGTTGTTTTACAAGTAGCAAATGGTTGATTGATAATTAAATAATTAATGATGTTGATCAAGCATATAAAAAGGTTGGCAGTTATGTTGTAAAGTTGTCTGAAGAAGTGGGAGCATTGACCTCCACGAAAGCGCTTACATTAAAGGTTTGCATTTTACTACTTTGAGTAAAGGGTCTCTCTGTGTTACACGCTTGCTATACTTTGGATTTCTGCAGTTTGTTCAGTCTTTGTGATTTTTTTGTCCTTTTTATAGAACAAGAGGCACACGCCAATTCTCTACTTATAGAAGCCAATATCAAAGTCATTAACAGGGACAGTAGGAAATTACTGGGGAGTATGGCCTAAAATAGGTTAATGGATTAATAGGTAAGTACTAGGCTAGCTACCCTTGTGGGCCATTTTAAGTCTAGTCAGTTCCCCTTTTTGTCCTCAAAATAACCTATCCCGTTTGGTTTTCGATTTGCCTTACTAAAACACTGAAGTCTCAATGTCACTCACAGGAAATGCTTCTAGATGACTCTTTCAGTATTCCTACACCTCAAAAAGGCACACATCACACTCCACTTTGTCTCAGGTCTGATATGTGCCCATAATTTTGATGTTTGTGTCCCTTAGGATAAGCTGCCACATTATGGGAATGGATGAAATGTGATTTCAGCAGACCAGTTGTAGCTGGAAAAAGCTATGTAGTTGGGTTACAAAACAAAATTCCTGGTAACATTACTTCATGAATTTACACAGTAGGCATCTACAACAATGTTGAAGCAGGGCAAAGTCTGCTCAAAAGAAGACATTAACCAAACGAGTCACAAAATGATGTGCTCTCAATTCTAGTCAAAGGGATACTCATCCATTATATTTCTAGCACCACAATAAGGAAAACAGGACTTGGAGACATATTTTAGATCTATGCCATGTATCTGAAAATACAGCTAAACTATAAGAATTTCAAGATAGTTACATCTGACAGTTTTTCCTCTCCTGTTTCAGGAAACCAGGATTTCAACTTATACAGTGATGTACACATGACATGATGATGCCATGTTCCTATCTTCAGAACTCGAAGGAGATTCCTCGGGTACAAGACAAATAGCAATTTCAGTCTGTGGTGCAATCAAAGGTCTAGCAGCTGTTCCAAACATGTTGATCAAGTGCCTGACATCTACAGAACCACGCAAGGAGTGGGATGAACATAGTTACATATACCTGGATAACTTCCTCACTCAGCATCAGTCCCACTAAATCTTAATGGATAATTTTAGTTTTGTGGCTCCTTGTTCGCCAAAACAGTATCTAATCCATGCTCTAAAGATGGCATTTCCAGAGGCAGTCCTAGATTAATGCAACAGAAAATCTTTCTGAGCCAACCGACAACCTAGGATATATGTGGTCTTGTAATCAACACTACAAACTCCAAAGACTAATAACACACAAATAAGTTGTTCCAAGTATCAGTAAAGGCTGTCCTCCTAGTTAATTCCAATAATACAGCAGGTCGTACCATATAAACTTCATTTATTGTTCAAACCTCCAGCTTCATTATTCTGATCTTGTTTCAGGAACCACCATTGATTGCTGTGTTCAAAAATGCAAACAATGTCTAGAAACTAAACTGTCTCACAGCTTCCAGGAAATGGAGGCTTAAGAATGAATACAACTTCCTGCTAGATATATGTGGTCTTCTTGTTTCAGAGGGCAGCTTCCCTAAGCAATCATTTAGCAAGGACCTTTCTGGCACTGTTGAGTCATATACCTATCAGCATTATCATGGTGCTAGACATCAGATAAGAAAATTCCAACACTGTCTGTGGAATCTATAGGATGAGATGTTAAGTGTCATTGGATTAGAATCTCCCTCTGAACCTATCTACTGTAAACAAATAAGTGGTGGGTAGAGATGGTGCTCCTGAATGGCAGACAGACCTTTCTACACCCTCATTCCAATAACATGATGATTACAGAAGCTTTGGCATCTGGTGGAGGCATATATCTGGAAGTGTCTTCAGTATAGGGAATTTTATCTGCAAAGGATGAAGCACTTGAGCTTAAAGTTTGCAGACGACTAAACAAAGTTTGCAGACGACTGCAAACTGGGCGCCATAGTGGAAAGTGCATCGGACATGGATATCTTTCAGAAGGGACTCACGGAAACAGATAGCTGGTGCCAGAGCCATGGCCTGAAGTTAAACGCCAAAAAATGTATAGTCATACCCTTCAGGAAAAAAAAGGTAACCCCAAGCTACCATATAGGTGGCAATCCACTAAGCACAGAAGAGGTTATCAGGGACCTGGGGACCCAGGTTGACAGTGGCCTTTCTTTTGACACTCACGTTGCTAAAGTGGTTAGAAAGACCTTCTACATTGCCCACCTGATCATGAAGGGATTCACATCCAGATCTAGTGAGGTCATTGTTCCCCTGTACTCTTCACTTATCAGACCAATGATCGAGTACAATGCCCCATTCGGGATGTATCTCAACCGACATCTGCAGCAATTGGAGAGACCCCAAAAGTTCCTCACCAAAAGGATAAAGGGACTCCAAAATCTGTCATATGCTGCCAGATTGAAGAAACTCCAGCTCTATTCAGTCGCATACCGTCTGCTCAGAGGTGACATGTGCCTGACATACAAGGCCATGTCCAACCGGAATTAATGGACATGCTCCACCTCAAAAAATCCAAATCCACCAAAACCACTAGAGCAAGCGACTTAAACCTTAGCATGGATATAAATAGGATGTGCTGGAGGGATAGATTTATCACTCAGAGACTCCCTATGCTGTGGAATAAAATCCCGGTCCATGTGAGGCAGAGCACCTCGCTGGCTCTGTTCAAGAGAAATCTTGACCTGTTGATGGGAGATCGTAGGTTTACCCCGGGAATCATCTCTGTGTCACTGCTGGACAGAGGCACAACAAACTAATGGGTACAGTATTTTTTCATATAAGGGGTGGCGTAAGCCACAAAACTTTGGGCTAGGCTTATAAATGCCTTAGGGCAGATAGCCTAGTATAAACCTATCAACCTATGAACCTATAAAGGAAATGCTGACAGTCTCTTGTTCAGAAATGATTTAATAAATAAATAAATACTGCCTGGAAAAATATAGATATATATTGACAATTCAACAGCCATGCTCCTACATACACAAGGCCTTTCATCTTTGGATGCAGACCATGCAGTTATGAAAATTAGTGTTAGCCATGATCTGTAACTTCAGGTTATTCATTTTTCAGACAGAGAAAACATTCCTTTAGATACAGTTATTTAAATGGATCATCTAGATTATGAGCAGAAGCTGCACTGTTTAGTCTTTCAGAATCTGATCATTGTACAGGAACCTGTTTGCATCTTCAGAGAATGTTAAACTATTCATAATATGGACCAATGGCCATGTTGCAAGTAACTATAATTGCGTGAAAGCAAACTACTTCATGCATAACTACCATTTCTTCCATTTTAAAATGTAATGCAGAAAGTTGCAAAGGAAAAATCTTTGTTGCTTCTGAAAGTGCCTTCATTGGACAGACGACCTTGATAGTCCAATCTTGTAGTTTCTTTTAAGGGTGACTCATCTGTTTCACCAGTGGGGCAATGTACTACATCCATCTTTAGTGTCACTTCATCACATAGTCTGGGTTGTGAAGTTTTATCTTTCAACAGATAACTCCTCTTTCCTCAAGTTGTAGGAGTCCTACAGGACACCAGCAGGAGCTCTACAAGGAAGGCATATTTGCCCAAAGAGAATTTTCTCACCAGCAAGAGGAATGGCTCCAGAAACAGCTGCCATGAGCTCTAGTATACTTTTATTTTCTGGCTTGCACTCTAAAAGTCTGCCTCACTTGTCCATCAAGATGCAACTGCATTGTGAATAAGTCTTTCACAAGATCCTTCATTTGTTTATAGAACTTAGGTACGCTTCAGAAAAACTCAGAAGACACATTTTTATTTTCCTTGTTATTTGAATTTATTGCTAGAAGATTTCCCATTCTGTTGACATTTCTTCCTTAGTGGATGGTAACTGTATAGGCAATCATGTCAGTTAGAATGGTAAATTTTATTTATATTTCTTTATTTTATTTTACATTTGTTAACTGAGGGTGTCTGACTAAGCCGAAAAGGCCCTTTTTCAGCAGAGGCCCGGGGAGAAAAGCTCCATATATGTTGGAGAGCTTTTGTTCTCTTTCATAAGATAAGATGGAACTTTTTACTAATCCTTCATTTGTGAGCATGATAATATCAGGCACTACCTTAAAATCAACAAATATATTGCTATAACCATTGCTCTACAACAGGCCCCTACTTAAGTCCTATCGTTTATTTAATCTTTTCAACTATTCAGAATTTGGCACCTTTACTTTTAAGAATATTAGTGAACACAAAGACACTGAAATACAAACATGATGTAACATATTTTACTGGACCACCATAGGTTTGCAATTACTCAAGCTTTCCAGCTATCATGTGCCCTTTTACTTACATATCCACTTGTGCTTAGAAAGGGAAGTACATGATTTATTTCCAATTAGCTAAAAAAACAAAATTGAAAAATGATAATGTGAAAAAACTGCACCATGGACTACATCTCAGAGACACTGTCTAAGTGTGTGTGTGTGTGTGTGTGTGTGTGTGTGTGTGTGTGTGTGTGTGTGTGTGTGTGTGCGTGTGTGTGCGTATGACAGATAGAGAGATAATGAGACTGTAGAATAGAACAGAGGGTCACACAATGCTATAAAAATGAAAGTTTTGCATTTTACATTAGAGTTAGCGTACACTTATAGAGAAGATAACACTCAGAGAGACTGGTCTGATATCCAATTAGGCAATAAATCTCAAAACAAGAAAAATGTAGAGATTAGCTAAATCTAGAAAAGGAAAAACACTTATAATTTGTAAGTTGCTGGTCTGGTTAAACTTTCTTAGACTTAAGAACTTGCTTGTTTAAACAATCATCCCTTACAAGCTTGCCCATATCCAACTGAAACTACCTCCCTGCAAATAAAAATTGAGGAGGGGTGCAAAAGGGTACTCTTAATACACCACGAAGGGTTGTTTTGTTGAGCCAATGATATGGTAAAGCTGCATCTGTTACATTTAAAATAAATAGCCCTTCTTCATGGGTCTTCTGGCTGCTGTGAATCCCTAACAGTAAGCTATTATAGTGGAAGTAGCTAGAGGACTGCTTTAAACAGACCTCAGAATACAGAGTCCTGGAATACAGCCTATCCAGGGGAGGTCTGAACTCCCAAAGTCCCAGTCAATACAATAATTCCTGCAGAATGGGAGCACAACAAACCAGTAGTCTCAGTGCCAATGCATACAATAAGACATTTTAAGCCATGCACTGGAAACAGCTTGGAAAGGAAAATAATTTGACCACATTTATTCAGTGACTGGAAGAACCAAGTGAAAAAGAGACCAGAGAGGACAACCTCCTTAGAAGTGTTAGACTAGCAACTGTTAGACATCTTTTTCTTTACAGCAAGGGAGCTAGATCACCACTCTATCTAATTAAATTAGCACAACTGCATTGCAGAACCGGTAAGCAAAAACTCTACCAGCAGGGAAAAAAAAGTTCTAACCCCCCCCCCCCAATGAAAGGGCAGATTGAAGAATGAAGTGGTTCAGGGTTGAATTGGAACCATCTGTAAGTGGGAGTGAAAAAAGGAACAGATGCCCTAGGAAGAGGTTAGTGGAGATCTCCCCACACACAGGCCTGATGCTCTTTGATCCTTTTGTAGATGTGGGACTACTAGGAAGAAAAGAATGAACTCCAACATTGTCATATCCACAGGCCCAATACTAAACAGGTAAGTTTGTCAAACATGTTTTGCAAGACCTCTGAATGGTACAAATTCTTCAAAGAGGAATGAAAATGCTGCTCCCTAAAGGAAATGCTTGCACAGCCAGAACTAGGCCTCAGACCTGTGCTACACTAAGAATAATGAGATGGACACTGCCTAGAAATCCATGTCGAAGAAAAGAATGATGTCCAAAAACACGGGCATCTGAAACATCAATAACATCTGTAACTGAATGGGATGGGACAAGGTACAGCTTATCCCAACTGAAAAACATATCCCCTAAGAGTGTAAGGCTCCCAAGCAACTATACAATATTGTGGTCTTAGCCAGCAGAGGGTCCAGAGGAAAGAAGTCATGAGCTAAGCACTGAGGTAGAGCAATAAGTCATCCAAATAATGGGGACATTCTTAGTCATATTTGGGGGATGATCCCTATATTTTCAAAGGACTGGATATCAGAATAGTGACCTCATGACTCCTCACTCAACTGCCAGGCTGAGCAGAGGTTTACTCTTTGTCACTTAACTCTTCACGAGCTGTAGAATCAGAAAGAATACTGAAAATATACAGAGAACAGCACAGGACACAAGGGGAGAATACAACCATTGAGTCCCCATACCTGATTCCTAACCAGAAGATGAGGAAGACCATAATTCTCATGGAGGCAGAACAGCCAATCCCTGGAGTGACCCACAACAGGAGGCACAACCAAGACAGGAACTGTGTAGCAGCACTTACAAAAAAGCTTGGAGAATGATCCCAAGTGACTACCAACATGTTTGATCCTACAGGAAGGATAGCTGCTGAGATAGCAGAACCTAAGACTGTGTCAATAAAACAAGAATATTTGTTTCAAATACACATGAAAACTCCTTTATTAATCAGTGGTTTAATAATAAAATTTACTTGTATGCTTTAAACAGTATCCTTTGTTGTTTATTTTCGTCCTAGACCTTAGTTACAGTTTTATTGGATGAGACTATACTAAGCTGTGAGGCAAGCAACCACTTCCTTGGTGAGGGAATGGGATTATGCACTTTGCTTTTTAAGGACTGCATGTAATGCCAAATAGGGTAGACCACAGAATAAGCTAGACTATATGGCAAAATGGGCCAAAAGCCAATTCCTCAGTTCAGAATGATGAAACAGAACCCCATGATGGGGAGTTCTGTAACGATCCAGCTAGGTAACTTTTGCATTGTCACTGACAATAAAAGGATAGGCTTAGTACTGATGATGTCATACCCCACAGATAAAGACCATTTAATATTAGCACATTTTATTTTCTAAGACCCTATAACATTTTATTCCTACTGCATCTATGCTACTTTCACTTAGTGACACACTGCAAGACTGTCTAATTCATTGCCTTTTTCTACTGTAGTGTGTCAAATGCCTGACTGATATCTAAGATGGCCACATCCATAGCCCCTTTCTGGTTTACTACCTGTGTTACATAATCAGAGAACTCGAGCTGATGTACCAGATATTAAAATGATTAGAAGTAAAATAGCTGACTCTAGCCAGCTACATGTGTTATGACCTTCTTGATGGGAAGCCATGCTACCTCAGTTCCATTGCCCGAATGGTTAATAGATATGTCAACATTTTCTTCTTCACAAGTGATTCCCTGGATTTACCTACACTGAGGTGCAACTGAAAAATTATC